>NW_007379548.1:54075-81921 GCF_000475195.1 Diaphorina citri
GGAAGGAGCGGAGGGAGGAAGAAGGGGAGGGGGGAGGAAGGGAGAGAAAGAGAGAGCAACAGCAGCCTCACATTTTCTGCCTATACAATATAGTCGCTGGCATTTACCTACCTTTTTTACAATCTCCCCCCCCCCTCGCTCTTTCTCTACGTATTCCTTCTTCCTTCCTCTTTTTTTTTCATTTATCTTCATTTCATCTGTCTTGTCCCTCGTTCTTAATCTCTCTCTTCCCTCTTTATTCCTTTTTCTCTCTCTCTCTCTCTCTCTCTCCCACATTTATTTTCTGTCTCTTGAATTGCTATTTACTCATCTTCTTATAAACTTTGACTGCAAAGAGAGAGAGAGAGAGAGACAGGAAGAGAGAGGGAGGGAGGGAGAGGGTGGTACCTGGTGACGTGCTTTGATTTGACTCAATAGCTCCTCTGTGAAGTGAAACAAAAAGGGGAATATTAATATCAGGATTGGATCAACTGGAGATTTGACAAAGACATAAAAGGGGTACTACAGAAACAGCATTAAACAGAAAGAAAGGAACTAACCAAAAATTCTTTATGGAAAACTTGAAGATCTCTACAGTGATGTTAATCTTTTATAAGAAAGAAACTACTTACTGAACAGAACATTAGTATAATCCTAGTTGAATAATTGAAGATTTTCAAGTCACTAATTTATTTCAGCATACCTACCTACTTAAGTACCTATTATAAAAAAAAAGTCAAATCGTTCTAGTTTCCCCATCCCATGATGCTGAAACAGTCTGTCCCTAGCAATACATTTTAGGTACCTATTTCATACAGCTTCCCACCGTTGTTAGATTTAGATCCCAAGTACATTACCTATGTTGAATCCTTTTTCAATGTCTTCAATTGTATCACCATTGTTTTGATTGTATTTGTTTAGCAAAGTATCAAAGCTCTCTCCATCTCCACTATTCAGTTTAGGGGCATTATCCTTTTTAGTTTCACTGTTTCCTTGTTGATGATTTGGTTCTACAGTGATTTCATTTTCAATAGGAATATTGGCACCTATCTGAGCTTCATCAGGTCTATTTGTGTTTGTTTCATCTTGAGTGTCTTTGGTTATACAAGTTGTTGGGTCATTTTGTTCACTTGCTAGGGTTTCAGATGTATTGAATGTTTTCTCATTGCTAGTATCAGTTCTGATTTTACTACTAGATGGTGGAGTTCCAAGGATAAGTTTCATGGCTGCATCCTCATCAATATCTTGAGTAGAGACAGGCATGGATCCAAATGATGACAGGGAGAGCCTGGAGCCGAGTGACTCCTCTATGTCATCCTTGATTGTCTTCACAACATCCATGCCTGATGATATTGGAGCAGCCTTCATTGGAGGAGACCATATCCCTGACAATATGCAATAGTATAATATAGTAGCCAAGTCACAGGTTAGGGATTACCCTAGAAAAAAGGCAAATAATATCTCACTGGGCAAAATGTATAGGTTTTCTATACTTCAGATCAAAAGTGAAAATTTCATGTAGGTAATTGCACTTTTGCTGTAGGCAAAATGTATAGGTTTTCTATACTTCAGATCAAAAGTGAAAATTTCATGTAGGTAATTGCACTTTTGCTGTGGATAAAAAGATATCTTCTTTATTCTGTTAAGGTAGAACTGAAAAATTCCCTTTACACCTCACTAAGAAGCCAGTTGCAATATAATTCCAACCAAGAAGAATGTGTAAACATTATTCTATAACCCTATAGGCATAGGCGGTACCAGTGGTACGCGTACCACCGGTTGAGAACCTCTGCTATAGGCTACAAAGATGAGCTACTTTTTTTTTGTCATAATTTTTGATATCTCAAATGATCCCTGTAAACTTACAGTAGGCATCACTCCCCTGAACAATTTTCCTCCACTTGAAAAAGTACCGCCTCCCCTGTACTTACACTTTAAGCTAGTGAAATTTAATGCTCTGTATTATGTATTTTTACCGTCTTTACTATTCCTAAGTAATGTATAGCACGGCACCGTCCAATGTCATTTGTTATCAAATTAAACTTGCTAATGTTGCTGATGATTTCTTGGTGTGAGAATATCAACACACCCTGCAGTAGATTGATTGCAATGTCCAACTTTTCCATGTCTCGGAGCAGTGCTGTCTTCTTGTACATGGATGACAATGAGTTTGACTCACTGCTCATCATACTGAGGTAGCTCACCAGCAAACTATCATTGATTGCTAACCGTAGCCATGCACGGCACCGTCCAATGTCATTTGTTATCAAATTAAACTTGCTAATGTTGCTGATGATTTCTTGGTGTGAGAATATCAACACATGACAATATGAGAGCATCATCTGACCAGATATTTAGGAGACTAGAATTGACGGCCAGGTCAAACTCATATGGGAGAATACCCTGCAGTAGGACAATATGAGAGCATCATCTGACCAGATATTTAGGAGACTAGAATTGACGGCCAGGTCAAACTCATATGGGAGAATACCCTGCAGTAGATTGATTGCAATGTCCAACTTTTCCATGTCTCGGAGCAGTGCTGTCTTCTTGTACATGGATGACAATGAGTTTGACTCACTGCTCATCATACTGAGGTAGCTCACCAGCAAACTATCATTGATTGCTAACCGTAGCCATGCACGGCACCGTCCAATGTCATTTGTTATCAAATTAAACTTGCTAATGTTGCTGATGATTTCTTGGTGTGAGAATATCAACACAACAGACCAGAAGTTACACTCGGGTTTCTTAATAATATCACTTGTCAAGGCAGACATTTTAGTCAGGATGGTTTCTCTCAGGCCATGTAGGAATAATGCCTCCAGTGTCGTACACAGAGCATTTGTAACTTCATTTGTGGTTTGTTTGCCCTGACTATGTGGCGGGTAAGTTTGTATCTCTTTGATATTGTTGTTGAGCTCATACATGATAGCATTCTTGAAGTGAGAATCTTGTTGTTTGGATGACACCATTGATCGGAATAATGATGTCATGGTGAGAATGGTTCATCCTCTAGTACAAAACAGAGTGGTAATACGATTTTTTCCCAAACGACAAGTGGGAACGTTGCGGTCATGGTTCCAATACATATGTAGCTTGTAGGGTTGTAGGCCTTGTAGCCTAACACCCGACTGACACAAAATCTACCTCGATTATCTTGCCTTTTCTGACGAAATTCCTGTGTGCGGGGTCCAGTATGTAGGACTCCCAAATGTTTTGTAGGTAATTTAATTTATATGAGTGTGTTTAATTACACACGATACGATTTTTTCCCGAACGACAAGTGGGAAGGTTGCGGTCATGGTTCCAATACATAGCTTGTAGGCCTTGTAGCCCAACACCCGACTGACACAAAATATACCTCGATTATCTTGCCTTTTCTGACGAAATTCCTGTGTGCGGGGTCCAGTATGTAGGACTATTGCATCCCAAAATAGGACTGAAAAGTCCCCTTACCCCGGCAGTCTAAACAGGGTCTCGTATATTTGATTAGAAAAGTGGCTTAGGTGTTCGAAGTATCACCTACCTTGTGAATGGACTTCTACCGTACATTCTATTTGGTTAGGTTGGTCTACTGTATCACTCAAACTAGCTCCACTCTTTAAGGTTTCATTTACAGGTCCATTACCAATTGCGACAATATCATCTGCACTGTCATTTGTACTCACATGTGAATTCACAGCTTCGTTTTTGGCGTTAGGACCATTTCTAATATCACTTTTTGTTTCTATTCTATCACTGTTATTTTCTATAAAGGTTTCATTTACTGGTCCATTACCAATTGCAGCAATAGCATCCCTACTGTCATTTGTCACATGTGAATTCACAGGTTCGTTTTTGGCGTTAGGACCATTTCTAATATCACTATTTGTTTCTATTCTATCACTGTTACTTTCTATGTCCCTTTGAATACTGGCATTTTCTATGTCTCTTTGAATACTGGCAATCTTGCTGGTAGCACCGTTACTATCACTTTTCGTATTTTTTATACCTAAATTTCCACTAGTGTTATCCCTATTGCTGTCTTGTGTGTCGGTATCTCTGGTTTTACTATCATCATCCTTGCTAATAGTGTCAATATTGTTTTCCTTGCTATCCCTACTGTTTCCTACATCATCCCTACCACCATCACCATTATCATTCTCACAAGGGATCGCATCTTCACTTTCCTCACAGCCATCCTGCCCATTGGTAGTGTTATCCCTATTGCTGTCTTGTGTGTCGGTATCTCTGGTTTTACAATCATCATCCCTGCTAATAGTGTCAATATTGTTTTCCTTGCTTTCCCTACTATTTCCTACATCATCCCTACCACCATCACCATTATCATTCTCACAAGGGATCGCATCTTCACTTTCCTCACAGCCATCCTGCCCATTGGTCTCCAAAGTCGACGCGTTCTGCCGCTTCCTTATCCTCACACACTTGGGGCACTCCCCCTTGTAGCACACCTTGTGGAACGTCGCGCGACATTCACGACAAGTGTGCGTCCGCTCAGCGGGAATCGAACCTGCGGCCTAGCGCTTACAAGGCAGACGCACTACCAACTGAGCTAACTAGGCTGGCTAAAGGTTCGTTTTTGAAACGGCTGGCTTTCTCCTATCCTGTCTTCCTTCTCTTCGCTGTCGGGGCGGTAAAACCTTAGCAGTTACAGTTCCTTCAATTTCGGAAGAACCCTAAATCTGGCCCTGAGGTACAGTGATAGGTCTGTAGGTTATTATTTGACTATTTTTAAGTAGGTAGGTATTATTATGCCATTCTACCTTAGGTATTTTCTTTTCATGTGGATCATAATGGACAAAGCACCTTACCTACTATCATACTATTTTTTGTGCATCATAAAATTTTAGACCGATTATTTCCATTCACTCCACTAATACACTGGATTTACGAGTGTAATCTAAGTTTTCACCTATCAGTCAAGACATGAAAAGAACCTGTCGCGACTTTCATGAATGACATACGAGAGATTGTCATGAATGACATACAGACTATCTGAAATACATACCTACAGACTGTCTGAATGACAATTTTTCTGATTAGACAATGCGCAATGATCAAAGTATTTCACTTTACCTACCTGGGTTTTTTTTTAATTTTTACTTTTTTTTTTTTTGAGCCAACCTTTACTTACTTGTACTTTAAGGTCTTTGGGAGGGTAGAGCATGAGTTGTAAGCGCTAGGTCGCGGGTTCAATACCTGCCCAAGGCGAACTTTATTCTAAATTGTAAAGGTTCGTTTTTGAAACGGCTGGCTTTCTCCTATCCTGTCTTGCTTCTCTTCGCTGTCGGGGCGGTAAAACCTTAGCAGTTACAGTTCCTTCAATTTCGGGAGAAGGAACCCTAAATCCGGCCCTGAGGTACAGTGATAGGTCTGTAGGTTATTATTTGACTATTTTTAAGTAGGTAGGTATTATTATGCCATTCTACCTTAGGTATTTTCTTTTCATGTGGATCATAATGGACAAAGCAACTTATACCTACTACTTATACCTACCTATCATACTATTTTTTGTGCATCATAAAATTTTAGACCGATTATTTTTCCATTCATTCCACTAATACACTGGATTAACGAGTGTAATCTAAGTTTTCACCTATCAGTCAAGACATGAAAAGAACCTGTCACGACTTTCATGAATGACATACGAGAGATTGGCATGAATGACATACAGACTATCTGAATGACATTATGACATACCTACAGACTGTCTGAATGACAATGACAATAGTGTCAGTCAAAAAATAAAAGACACCTAAAATATTCAGTACCTAATAATAAATTAATAATAGGAGTATTATAATTTGGTAGGTATGTCAGATTGTGGCCAGATAAGTATTATTAATTATAATAATAATTATAATTATTATTATTACGAATCGAACCCGCGACCTAGCGCTTACAAGGCTCGCAATAGGAAAAGGTTTCATTTGTACCTATAGGTACCGTAACCTGGGGCTAGATTACTCCATGGAGATAACTTTACTCCAAAACACAGTCTAAGATTCGTCGAAATATAACAGACAAATGGAAAAAGCCATTTGAACGGGGCCTAGTTCATTAAACAGCTGATTCTGTTTTGAATATATTGGCGGCATTTTTCAAATTGTTTTGTTATTGAAAAAATTGTGTTTTCTATCATTTGTGAAGCAACCTCTGAGATGACAATTTGACTGTACTTTTTATCGTAGAAAATTTGTACTGTTGAGGAAAACCCAATGTGTTAAAGGTAAGAAACTATACATTTTTGGAATTGTTGTTGAGTTCTTATTCTAATTTTGTTCAGTTTTTTGTTGTATCCCTTTTCGTTTTCTTTTTATTCATCAAAATGCTCTTTATTCTGTTAAGGTAGAACTGAAAAATTCCCATTACACCTCACTAAGAAGCCAGTTGCAATATAATTCCAACCAAGAAGAATGACATTATTCTATGACCCTATAGGTGGTACCAGTGGTACGCGTACCACCGGTTGAGAACCTCTGCTATAGGCTACAAAGATGAGCTACTTTTTTTTGTCATAATTTTTGATATCCCAAATGATCCCTGTAAACTTACAGTGGGCATCACTCCCCTGAACAATTTTCCTCCACTTCAAAAAGTTCCACCTCCCCTGTACTTACACTTTAAACTAGTGAAATTTTATGTTCTGTATTATGTATTTTTACCGTCTTTACTATTCCTAAGTAATGTATCGTTGTTTGGATGACACCATTGATCGGAATAATGATGTCATGGTGAGAATGGTTCATCCTCTCTAGTACAAAACAGAGTGGTAAAAATCTGGAATATGATTCAAAGAGAAAATATATTAGCAATATGTATAGATATTATGTGCCTTTTTGTTGTTTGGATGACACCATTGATCGGAATAATGATGTCATGGTGAGAATGGTTCATCCTCTAGTACAAAACAGAGTGGTAAAAATCTGGAATATGATTCAAAGAGAAAATATATTAGCAATATGTATAGATATTATGTGCCTTTTGGCGGAATCGAACCCGCGGCCTAGCGCTTACGAGGCAGCTGCGCTACCAACCAAGCTAACTAGGCTGGCGATGGAGACCTAGCCAGCCTAGTTAGCTTGAAGGGTAGAGCGTCTGCCTTGGTACCTTGTAGGTAGGATTGTAGGTAGGTAGGATTTTTTTATTTTATTGTTCAGATCAATTCAATCACGAGCTCAATAAACTTTGAGCTGAACCCTCCTCGTCTAAAACTTTAGCAGAATAGCTGAAGTTTGTGTCGACTGAGGAGGGAACAGCTCTAGGTACCTAAAAGTCCCCAATACACTTTTTGGGTCCATTAAGCATTCTCTCTCATGTAACTTTTGACGAGGAATAGATTGGTGCAAATTTGAGGATTGTCCGATTATCTGACTTTACAGTTAAGGAGTTACAGCCCGTTTACACTAGGTACATGAAACGAAATTTTCTTCATCGTCACGAATTTCTTTTCGTGACGCTGCCTCAAGGAGTATAGGGACAAATGAATAAATTAGTGTGTTCACATTGCCAACGAAGAAAATTGTAACTTCGGACTAAGAAAAAATCATGAAGTGTGAACAGAGGAGTTACGGGTAGTTTCAGGTTAAACACCCTATATACATAGAATAGAATTATACCTACCCGATACTTAAGGTAAGTATAGGTAAGAAATCCTATATTAATGCCTATATCACACATTGGATGTATACATAGAATAGAATCATAAATATCTACCCGATACTTAAGGTAAGTATAGGTAAGAAATCCTATATTAATGCCTATATCACACATTGGATTCCCATCTCAGACCACAGATAGATAGGTAAGTATTAGACTTCCAATCCAACAAGAGAGAGAAAGTCAACCGAAACAAAGATGTAAAAAATATACCTACCTACCTAGGTACCATAAATGAAAACAAATTACGAATCTATGAGTATAATATATAGGTAGGGATATCTAGATAATAAATTATAATAATAGATATGTTATAAAAGTATTACGGCTTAATGTAGATAGGCAGGTACATACGAAAACAAATTAAATCCATCATTTCATTCACTTGTCTGACTTACCAAAAGAAGATGATTGAAAGAAATTGAAATATAGAAGAATTTATTGAGAAGTAGGTATTACCTATGACTATTACGCAGTAATCCGCAGTATTAGATAGGTACTAAAAGAATGGAGACTTTTTTTTCCAAGACTAAGGTCTTATCGTCCCGAAATCGACGAGAGAAGGAAGACAGGATAGGAGAAAGCCAGCCGTTCCGAGAACGAACATTATCCCATCAGGATAAAATCTGTTCCGGGCGGAATCGAACCCGCGGCCTAGCGCTTACGAGGCAGCTGCGCTACCAACCAAGCTAACTAGGCTGGCGATGGAGACCTAGCCAGCCTAGTTAGCTTGAAGGGTAGAGCGTCTGCCTTGGTACCTTGTAGGTAGGATTGTAGGTAGGTAGGATTTTTTTATTTTATTGTTCAGATCAATTCAATCACGAGCTCAATAAACTTTGAGCTGAACCCTCCTCGTCTAAAACTTTAGCAGAATAGCTGAAGTTTGTGTCGACTGAGGAGGGAACAGCTCAGGTCATTGGCAATTAATTCTTTCATAGATCTTCTTTCTTCTTATGACAATTGCTTCATGTTCCTTTCGAGCTTTAAGCTTCAAGTATGTGGATGATCTTCTCCAGTTTTTCAAGCATTTTTGATTTCCATAATGTTATTTTCAATTTTGTATGTGTACAATTTGTGTGAATAATATTTATCACCATTTTTCGGCACTGTAAAGGGCGGCCTCAGGGGGGGGGGGCAAGGGGGGGACAACTTTAAAATGTTAAATAAGAACCCCCTACTTGTGATACATCATATCAAAGATCTTAAAGAACAAGTTTGAACTCGATCCATCAAGCAGGGCTGGAGTAATTGCCTACTCAAATTTTCATTTTCAACAGGGGAAGCACCAAAAATGGGAAATTTATATTAATACAAGTAGGCTCCGCCCGCTTGCGCGTGGCTGAGGCATGGCCGTATGCATAGAGGCATGGCTGTAGGTGACTGTAGCGTAACTAACCGTATCGACTATCGTACTGCACCTGACTATACTTGACTGTACCTAATCGTATCTGACTGTTCCGTACCGTATCGTACTGTAGCTCACCGTACCGTATCGTACTTGACCGTACCTGACTATGTCGTATCGTACCGTACCTGAACGTACCGTATCTGACCGTACTTGACTGTACCTGACCGTAGGTACCATATCGTACCGTACTTAACTATACCTAACCGTACTTGACTGATCCTAACCGTGCCGTATCGTACCATACCTTACCTGACCGTAACGTACCGTACTGTACCGTTTTACCTGACCATACTATTTTGGCACCATATTATACTTTTATCTTTTTTTTTTTTTTAAGAGGTTTGACAGAGGGAACTGTAACTGCTATGGTCTTATCGTCCCGAAATCATAGAGGCAACTGTAACAGCAAAGGTCTTATTGTCCAAAAATTGAAGAGACAAGGAAGGCAGGATAGGAAAAAGCCAGCCGTTCCGAGAAAGAATCTCATCTACTTATTTGAGAATTTGGGATAAGGTTCGCTCCGGGCGGGAATCAAACAGGCGACCTAGCGCTTACAAGGCAGACAAGTTACCTTCCAAATTAACCAGACTGGCTACAACATGTACCTACTTGGTTTGTAGAGAAGCCAAAAGCCTGATTGGGGCCCAAAATAGCCAGCGGCAAAAGCACGTTAAATGCACCAGTCCCCATGCATCACTGAAGTTAAGCAACGATGTTCGTGCTTGATATTCGGATGGGTGACCATGCTAGATTTTCCCCTATATTTTATTTAAAGTGACAGGATTCTCCTAAAAGAGCTCTTTCAACCAACTATTGCTTTTACTAAGATCCACCGAACCATTATTATTTTATTTTATTTTATTTATTACCTATTATTATTATTTTTTGAGGACCGATGATTCATAACTATGATGAAGATCCACACAAGCTGAATACCCCTCCCCTTCTTCTCGGTCATTCATTCGCACAATTCTTGTGGTATCCTCTGATGATATTCTGGTATCCTGATGGTAGTACCTTAGTATTAGTACCTACTGGTTACTGGTGTAGTCTACGCCACACTCGCGATATGAGCTCGGTGTAACCAGCGAAGAAAATTTGAGGTAATCTCGTCGAATCCGCGATCTTTTTGATATTTATACATTTATACCTACCCGGATTTTGATCGCGATTTATACTTATCTACTCGGATTTTTCTCCTCAAATTTAGTTACCTACTCTAGGTTTTTTTTTTTTTTGTTGAAACTTTTTTGATCTGTTGAAAATTTGATTGTACCTATTACTTTATAATAAATTAATGTTGTAGGAAGATAGGTAATTTCCTAATTTATAATTAATTAATGTTTGCTTGTACATTGTTCTAATTAAAATATGTTAATTGTGGATACTTGGGTTGATGGTTTTTTTGATTTTAGTGTCAGTTTTTCTCTTCGTTTGTTGATTCTTGTGTGAGCTGTTCCACTATTTCTTGTGTCTGTTTGAAAAAGAAAGATCAATTTTCAAGTTTATTAAAGATTAGGTACAGACTATTTTTATAATAAAGCTTTTTTTTAGTATCGAAGTAGGTTTCAATTTTCAACATAACTCAGAGTTTTACAAAAAAGAGTTAGCAGGGTTAGACCATTCTTGAATGAAAGTGTTTAGTGTTCAATTTATATTTATAAATCTTCTATGAAATTAGTCCCAGCTCTCACGATTAGCGTGCTACTAATCATATCCTTGTAATTTCTAATCCAAATTAAATAGAATCAAACAAAAACATAAACAGAAACAAAGTTCAACCTAAACACACATGCGTGCTGTAGAAATTCAGTTAATTCAGTTCTCACAATGTAAATATCAAAATCCTCTAATAACATCTTGAAATAGAATCCTCTAATTACGGTGAAACCATAAACACGATGTGAACCGACAAAACCGCGAGTGTATAGCCCGAACGAATCTCAAATCATGGAGCAGCATAAAAGTTACGCAGATCAGCATAAAAGTTACGGAGATCAGCAGCACAAGAAGAAAAAGTTACCCCCTCTTCCGCCCCTCCCGGGAAAGTATGTCAGCGAGACCAAATTCGTCCTCAAGTCCCCGCCTTCCAGTAGCGCTTTGGTTGACGGAGCCCAACCCACGTCCAACACCTACCAATCTCTCACCAACTACAACAGCTTTTACAAATACGAAAAGTTCTCCTCGGCCTCGGAAAACTTCGTGAAGCCGCCGCCGCCACCTTCGGGCTCGACAAAATCGCGAGTGTAGCCCGAATCCTAAATCATGGAGCAGCATAAAAGTTACGCAGATCAGCAGCACAAGAAGAAAAAGTTGCCCCCTCTTCCGCCCCTCCCCGGGAAGTATGTCAGCGAGACCAAATTTGTCCTCAAGTCCCCACCTTCCAGCAGCGCTCTGGTTGACGGAGCCCAACCCACATCTAACACCTACCAATCCCTGACTAACTACAACAGCTTCTACAAATACGAAAAGTTCTCCTCGGCCTCGGAAAACTTCGTGAAGCCGCCGCCGCCGCCTTCGGGCAAGATCGTGCTCAAAGTCTCCCGGTCGGAGCGGAACTTGTTGCTCATTCTGGGCGGCATTCAGATGACGCGATGGAGCCCAACCCACGTCCAACACCTACCAATCTCTCACCAACTACAACAGCTTCTACAAATACGAAAAGTTCTCCTCGGCCTCGGAAAACTTCGTGAAGCCGCCGCCGCCACCTTCGGGCAAGATCGTGCTCAAAGTCTCCCGGTCGGAGCGGAACTTGTTGCTCATTCTGGGCGGCATTCAGATGACGTGCGGCCTGCTGATGGTGGTGTTCGCGATCCTGGCGATCCTGCACGATGCGGCCCTGTCCAGTTTTGCGGCAGGTGAGGTTTGGTCACGCTACCCTATTTCAGATTTTGTTTTTGGCAGTCTCACGATTACAAAATTAAAAGGTTAAGACGCCAGCCTAGCTAGCTTGGAGGGTACCACGTCTACCTTGTAAGCGTTATGTCGCGGGTTCGATTCCCGCTCGGGGCGGATTTATCCTGGATGGATAGGATTCGTTCTTGGAACGTCTGGCTTCCCTCTATTCTATCTTCCTTCTCTCTTCGCTTTCGGGACGTTAAAACCTTAGGAGTTACAGTTCCGTCTATAAAAAAAGGTTAGCCCATCAGCGATTTGTAGCAGAATAGATTTGGACAGTGGGTTAATTAGGTGATTAGATTATAGGTCATTGAAACTTAGAAAGTAAAAATGATTTTGTTTTTGGCAGTCTCACGATTACAAAATTAAAAGGTTAAGCCGCCAGCCTAGCTTGCTTGGAGGGTACCGCGTCTACCTTGTAAGGGTTCGCCCGGAGCGGATTTTATCCTGAATGAATAGGATTCGTTCTTGGAACGTCTGGCTTCCCTCTATTCTATCTTCCTTCTCTCTTCGCTTTCGGGACTCGTTCTCGGAACGGCTGGCTTTCTCCTATCTTGTCTTCCTTCTATCTTCGCTTTCGGGACGATAAGACTTTAGGAGTTACAGTTCCCTCTGTAAAAAAAGGTTAGGCCATCAGCGATTTGTAGCAGAATAGATTTGGACAGTGGGTTAATTAGGTGATTAGATTATAGGTCATTGAAACTTAGAAAGTAAAAATCGCTTTCGGGACGATAAGACCTTAGGCGTTACAGTTCCGTCTATCAAAAAAAAAAAAGGTTAGGCCATCAGCGATTTGTAGCAGAATAGATTTGGACAGTGGGTGAATTAGGTGATTAGATTATAGGTCATTGAAACTTAGAAAGTAAAAATTCTAAACAATAGGTACAGGTTCACATTACAGAAGAGGTACCTAGGTACCTACGCATTAAGGTAGGCAGATAGGCATGCATTAGGAAGGTAATGCAATAAATTACTAGTGTTACACTTCTGTTAAAATAATGCGTAGGGGCCATTTTTATCACCTGTCCCACATTTTTTTGTGTAGGTACCTACATACCTAAATAGTAAATAACAAACCAACCTCAGTGGTGTAGTGGTTAGCGCGGTGGACTTCGGATCTGGAGGTTGGTGGTTCGAGTCCAAGTCAAGTCATAAAACTTAGGGGTCATTTTTATCACCTGTCCCACATTTTTTGTGTAGGTACCTACATACCTAAATAACAACATATACCATACCTATATACCTATGTACTACTTAATTTTAGTTTTTAGTGTATTGTATAGTGTGAATTATACCGAGGTATAAACACAATAGTAATTAGAAATTACAAGCCCGTCTGTGAGTCCATGATGTTAAAAGAGCACAAGTGTAGGTACCTACATACCTAAATAACAACATATACCATACCTATACCTATGTACTACTTAATTTTAGTTTTTAGTTTTTATTTATAGTGTGAATTATACCGAGGTATAAACACAATAGTAATTAGAAATTACAAGCCCGTCTGTGAGTCCATGATGTTAAAAGAGCACAAGCCTATGTCCATGTAGTTAGAGTACAAAGTTTTCATTAGAAAACAATGATTTTAGGAGTACTATACAAAATGGTTTACAACTTTACACGTACCTAATGAGCTCGCGTGATGTGATAGTAGTTTGGCTGTCCTGAACGAAATCACCTAAAATCTAATGGGAAAACTTTGAACTTCATCTTTCTGACTCCCACAATGACCTCACGTGACGTGATGGTAGGTTGGCTGTCCTGAACGAAATCACCTACAATCTAATGGGAAAATTTGAATTTCATCTTTCTGACTCCCCATGGCCTCACGTGACGTGAGTTCTCCCTTAACTTTCAACATTCCCCCTGTTCTCCCCCCCGGCAGGTATTTGGTCCGGTGCCATGTCTCTCGGGTGTGGTTTCGTCGGGGTGCTGTCCGGCATTCGGTCCTGCTACCATTCCCGCCATCACGTGTCAGTACTGTGCCTGACTATCTATTTGGCTCTCGGTCTGATTAATGTGGCTGTGGACAATTTGGCTCTGGTTATCGCCTCTACGGGGCTGCTACGGGACGCTCAACGGCCCACCTACTTTGTGCCGCTCCAAGAGGTGAGTGCGAAGTACTAGCCACTAACTATCAGGTAGACCTGACAGGTGCGCTTGATCAGGTCCGCCTGTCAGGACTACCTCATAGTGCGTGTGCTCATCAGGTATCGGATAGACCTGACCGCCGGACCTGATCAGGTCTACCTGGTAGTGAGTGGCTGGCCTTACCCACCCGAATACGAGACATTAATGTTGTACCCACCTGGCTAATTTAGGGTGGGTTTGGTGGCAGCATTTTTCATTTCATTAGTTTTATTTAATTATTTTGCTTCACAATTTTACTGTTGCCTACGACTTAGTTAGAGGGATAATCTCAAAGTCCTTTGTGAAGGTCTTTTTTTAAACTTCTGATGATGAACTTCTGATGATTTTTTAAACTTTTTTTAAACCCTGAGGATTCCCATGTGTAACTTTATCTATTTTATCTCCCAGGATGACCTAGGTCTGGTCGACGCCCATGTGGAGGTCACCAATTGGGCCCCGGTCCTCTCCAACCTGGGTCTGGTGATCACCCTAACCGTCCAATGTTTGGTCACCATCACCTCTGTCCTCAAATGTTACCGCCACGTCTGTGTGTGTTCCCGAACCAGACGGAGCTCTGGGGAGTCCATGTGCACTCCGCACTCCGGTAAGTTCAGCTTTGAAGAGTTGGACAGTTAGGAGGTTTCGTGTTCGAATCCTGGCCGAGGTGAGAATTTCTTTGTCTTGATGGAATGAAGGATGATAATAATGACCAGCCTAGTTAGCTTGGTTGGTAGCGCGTCTGCCTTGTAAGCGCTAGGCCGCAGGTTCAATTCCCGCCCGGGGCGGATTTTATCCTGATGGGATAATGTTCGTTCTCGGAACGGCTGGCTTTCTCCTATCCTGTCTTCCTTTTACAATTTGTGTGAATAAAATTTATGTCGTGAGAGAAAAATTTTCGTGTTCCTTGCAGTAATTATGTTGGCTGAGCAGTGAACCTTGTAAGCGCTGGGGCAAAGGTACGATTCCCACCCACAGTTGTAAGTGCTAGGTTTTCCCAATTAAGGTTCGTTCTCGGAACGGCGGGCTTTTTCTATCCTGTCTTCCTTCTTCTCTCTGCTATTTCGGGGCGATAAGACCTCAGTACCTAACTAGTAATTTTTTTATTACGGTTCCTTCTATCAAACACCTAAAAAAAAAAAAAAAAAAAAAAAAAAAAAAAAACCTCCCTTTAGATGATAATAATGAAGAGTCTTGAAGATAGAGGGAACCGGAACAACGAAGGTCTTCTCGTCCCGAAATCAAAAAGAGAAGCGAACCTTATCTGTTTCGGATAAAGTTTGCCCCGGGCGAGAATCAAACCCGTCACCCAGGATGATAATAATGAAGAGTCTTGAAGATAGAGGGAACCGTAACAACGAAGGTCTTCTCGTCCCGAAATCAAAAAGAGAAGGAGCTGGCTAGTGGCTACCCAAAAGTGAATTTTGACTTCCTGGATGAAAAAATAAATGGTTTCTAGATGTGCCTGTTATAAATTAAATAATTCCACCTGCCCAAGTAAATGACCTGTAAGCTACATATATACCTACGTTTTGGTAGGTAAGTTTTCGGTAAGTTATACCTCAAAACCACAGAACCTCAGCCAGTTTTGTTCTGATATCAAGCTGTACCTCTCATAAGTCGTAAGTACTTATGATTACTTGGATATTATACATACCTTCTACCTACTAGAGTGGTTTCATGCTAAAGGAATAGGTATTAAGTTAGTGGTACTCAACATCATTTTTTTTTCCCTAAGAGGTTTGCATAGAGGCAACTGTAACAGCAAAGGTCTTATTGTCCAAAAATTGAAGAGACAAGGAAGGCAGGATAGGAAAAAGCCAGCCGTTCCGAGAAAGAATCTCATCTACTTATTTGAGAATTTGGGATAAGGTTCGCTCCGGGCGGGAATCAAACAGGCGACCTAGCGCTTACAAGGCAAACAAGTTACCTTCCAAGTTAACCAGACTGGCTACAACATGTACCTACTTGGTTTGTAGAGAAGCCAAAAGCCTGATTGGGGCCCAAAATAGCCAGCGGCAAAAGCACGTTAAATGCACAAGTCCCCATGCATCACTGAAGTTAAGCAATGTTGTTCGTGTTTGATATTCGGATGGGTGACCATGCTCTACCCCTACTTTATTTAAAGTGACAGGATTCTCCTAAAAGAGCTCTTCCAACCAACTATTGCTTTTACTAAGATCCACCGAACCATTATTATTTTATTTTATTTTATTTATTACCTATTATTATTATTTTTTGAGGACCGATGATTCATAACTATGATGAAGATCCACACAAGCTGAATACCCCTCCCCTTCTTCTCGGTCATTCATTCGCACAATTCTTGTGGTATCCTCTGATGATATTCTGGTATCCTGATGGTAGTACTTATTCATTTTTTTTTATCAATACGATGAGATACATACATACTAATCTCTAAAGTCTAAATAATGGGGCAAGGAAAGACAGACCGTGCTTGTGTGTCATGCAGAAGGTCTCGGATTCAATGCCCCATATCGGAAAAAAATGTACTTCTTTCAAAGAGTTACATTTTGCTTTCTAGTTCTAGTCATGTTTGCCCAGCAAACAATTCTTCGAGATGTCTCCTACGACCTTGTCTGCAGGTAATTCCAGTGCTATCTTTCCGCAGAGCTCTATGACTTTGAAACATGACCCAAGCGCAACTGATCTATTCTTCGAGATGTCTCCTACGACCTTGTCTGCAGGTAATTCTAGTGCTATCTTTCCGCAGATAGCACTTCGAAGATAGCAGCTATCTTTCGGAAGAATTCCTGTCTTGTTTCGTTAAATAGATGGCACTCGGAAAATAGCAGCTATCTTTCGGAAGAATTCCTGTCTTGTTTCGTTAAATAGATGGCACTCACAAAAAAGGTATATAGAATGGATCATCTTGTTCGGTATACCTACTAGAAATTCCTTCTCGTTATTCACCTAAAAGACACATCTCTGCATTATCTGAATTATATAGAATGGATCATCTTGTTCGGTATACCTACTAGAAATTCCTTCTCGTTATTCACCTAAAAGACACATCTCTGCATTATCTGAATACCTGAACACACGTACAAGACATCAGAAACCTATCAAAAAACAAAATAAAAACTACATAGGTACATACTAATCTCTAAAGTCTAAATAATGAGGCAAGGAAAGACAGACCGTGCTTGGTGCTTGTGTGTCATGCTGAAGGTGTCGGATTCAATGCCCCACAGATCGGAGAAAATGTACTTCTTTCAAAGAGTTACATTTTGCTTTCTGGTTCTAGTCATGTTTGCCCAGCAAACAATTCTTCGAGATGTCTCCTACGACCTTGTCTGCAGGTAATTCCAGTGCTATCTTTCCGCAGATAGCACTTCGAAGATAGCAGCTATCTTTCGGAAGAATTCCTGTCTTGTTTCGTTAAATAGATGGCACCCAAAAAAGGTATAGAATGGATCATCTTGTTCGGTATACCTACTAGAAATTCCTTCTCGTTATTCACCTAAAAGACACATCTCTGCATTATCTGAATAGATATACTATGATAGGTAGGTATACAACTAAAAAAGCTGATAAACCATAGATATAGGTAAGTAATCTTCTTATATCATCTTATATTATAAGAACGAGATCCATTCACATTTCACACACTGATCGCTCTATCTCTAGAACCACAACACCTTAAATAACGTTATGGTATCTGTCAGTATACTTATGTATGGGTTCCTCCATTTCCATTTAGAACTAAATTGGAAACTAGAGCACAACACTAGTCAGGTTTTGTAGGTACCAGTAGGCAATAGGTATTTAGAAGAAGAACCAGAAAATATTTTAGAAGATGAATATAAGTAACTACCTTTTGAGATATTTGCAAAAAACTAAAAAAAGTCACGAAAAATGACAATTACCTATATATGAAAAAAAATCAATTTGAAGGTACCTACTTATTTGGATACTTATGAGCTGGCTAGTGTGGCTACCCAAAAGTGAATTTTGAATTTTTGACTTCCTTGATGGAAAAAAAATAATAATAAAATGAATGGTTTCCAAGTTTCTAGACCTAGGTATTTGATATAAATTAAATAATTCCACCTGCCCAAGTAAATGACCTGGTAAGCTACGTTTTGGTAGGTAAGTTTTCGGTAAGTTATACCTCAAAACCACAGAACCTCAGCCAATTGTTCTGATATCAAGCTGTACCTCTCATAAGACGTAAGTACCTATGATTACTTGGATATTATGCCTTCTACCTAGCATAGTATCATACTAAAGGCAAGTGAGTGGTACTCAACCAACATCATGGCAACATTTGTAACAAAACTCGCAACCTAGCGCATACAAAACAAACCCTTAACCCTCCAAGCTAACTATAGGATGCCTTCCTAAAGACCCGATTTTAGGCCCAAAATAGCCGCCAGTAGCAAAAACACGTTTAATCAGGTCATTGAAGTTCAGCAAAGATAAGCGTTGTTGGTATCCAAGGTATCACACTAGGCTTGTACGCCGCCGCCGGAGGTCCCGGGTTCAATACCCGGCGGGGTCGAAGTTTTTTGGGCTCTGTGATTGGAGTTCGAGAAGAAAGAAGAAGAAGAAGAAGAAGAAGAAGAAGAAGAAGAAGAAGAAGAAGAAGAAGAAGAAGAAGAAGAAGAAGAAGAAGTACAAGAAGAAGAAGAAGAAGAAGAAGAAGAAGAAGAAGAAGAAGAAGAAGAAGAAGAAGAAGAAGAAGAAGAAGAAGAAGCTTGGAGTTCGAGAGGCTTTCACCTTTCATCCTCGTGAGGACAATCGAGTTACTACCAGTGACGACATTGCCAGCGCAAAAAGATTATTGAAATATGGAAATTGATTTGCAAAGGAGGCACTCAGTCATTCTGTGATACCTACCCCACAAAAGTTGTGAAAATGCTCCTGCTTTTTCCACAAATAATTCATGACTTGATTATTATTATTATTTTTTTTTTTTTTGAGGACCGATGATTCATAATATTATTATGATGAAGATCCACAAGCTGAAATTCCCCTCCTCCTCGGTCATTCATTCACCAGCACAATTCTTGTGGTATCCTCTGATGGTATTGTGGTACCTACCTTAGTAATGTACCTAGTCTTCTACTCTACACTTGCGATACGAGATCGGTGTAACTAACGAAGAAATCTTTAGGAAGTCATCTCGTCAAATCCGCGATCTTTTTGATACCAATCGCGATCGCGATTTAAACCCGGATTTTTCCGCCCAAATTTAAAACTTTTTACTCCAGGTATTGGTTTACTCCAGGTTTGAGCTGTTTTTGAAAAATAAATTTATTGAATTATTTTTTAATCAATGGTGTAGCAAGGCAGTTAATTATTATTGTTGTTCTAAGTAAAATCTGATCTGGATGTGTAGATTTATTGTTTTTTGATAGGTATTTCGTGCATTTTTTTTTCTCTTCTTTTGTTGATGCATGTCTGAGCTATTTTTGGTCTAAGTTAAAAATTTGACCAATTTGAGGTTTATTAATTTTTATTATTAGGTAAAGCTTTTTTTTTACTATCGACGTGAGTTCCAATTTTCAACTTGACGCCTTTGTCTTTATTTTGTCTGTTTTTCCGGCAGAACTCAAGAACGATTAGTCCAACTTGGATTACTACCTACCTATATGTGTCTTTCATCTTCTTCTTCGCCTTTTCCCGTATTCAGACGGGGTCAGCCTCTCAATCAGTCCTGTGGGGTCATTGCTTTGGACTGAAATTTGGTTTCGGCTACCAAAATTTTACGACTGGATGCCCTTCGCACTCAGCCTTTGCTCTTTCTTTAGCAATAGAAATTTCTGGGATCAGGCTGGCACAAGTATTTTTGCTATTAATACTCGAGAGATGATGGTTAGGAGAATGCGACATATTTTCAATATTTCTGCATGATTTGGTTTTCACTGTACATCTTGATATCTAACAATATCTACTCGTATTTCTATACCTATATACATTGTTACCTACCTAAGTGCCTACTATCATGATATAGTTTTATTCTAGTTACTCCTCGTCTTCATATTAACTACCTACTAACATAATGGACAGCTATTTATTGCTATTTTGGTGAAGAACTTTTCAGTGGTGGATAACCATTTGGGCGATTTGCGACCCTATATTTTGAAAAAGTTCCAAAAGAGTTCTCGTTCTTCAGAACTTTACGAGTTCGGCCCAAATCGCTCATATTTGAGTTAAAAGAGCACAAACCTATGTCCATGTAGTTAGAGTACAAAGTTTTCATTAGAAAACAATGATTTTAGGAGTACCTACTATACAAAATGGTTTACAACTTTACACGTACCTAATGAGCTCACGTGATGTGATAGTAGTTTGGCTGTCCTGAACGAAATCACCTAAAATCTAATGGGAAAACTTTGAACTTCATCTTTCTGACTCCCAACCATACAAAATGATTTACAACTTTACACGTACCTTATGAGCTCACGTGATGTGATAGTAGTTTGGCTGTCCTGAACGAAAATGGGAAAACTTCAACAATGGCTACAATCTAATGGGAAAACTTTGAACTTCATCTTTCTGACTCCCCATGACCTCACGTGACGTGAGTTCTCCCTTAACTTTCAACATTCCCCCTGTTCTCCCCCGGCAGGTATTTGGTCCGGTGCCATGTCTCTCGGGTGTGGTTTCGTCGGTGAGTCAACAGAGAGGTTCATTGAAGGATGTAGAATTATAGATCCAAAGTTTCCCGCCTGGACTGAATTTTGGGAATTGTACGGTTCGGACATTGTACGGCCAAAGGCCCGTTATTTAGGACTAAACTTTGGAACGGGCAAAATTGTTTAATCAAAATTTAGAAGTTCAAAGTTTAGAACTTTATTCGTTCCGTTAATCAAGTAGTTGTGTCATTCTTTCTCATGGCAGATATTTATTTTTGAATTGAAAACTCGTAATTACATGACTTTTTTTGTAATTAAACTGATGCCTTTTTTGACTTGGGAGTAAACTCACTTTTTCCCCAATTTATCACTTCCGGATTATAATTCCGAGTTTTTTGGTTCATCATCAGCTTAGAGGTCACATCGGATTCGTCTTTCAGATTTCTGTCCTCTGCCTTTCGCCTGAACACCCTCCCCCTCCTTCTGATATCCCTTGAAACAAACTTACCACCCTCCACTGATCAAAATGATGTCTGATGTGTTCAGATATTTAAGAACGATGTGACTATAGTTAGGAAGTCAGCACACACTCGAGTCCACTAGAGCATTCTGGGATACCAACTTACCAACTGCACACTCTGGCTAGCACCTTGGAGAGAAAATATGCCATTTCTCAGATGCCAGGTCGTCTTCTTCTTATTCTAGTTATGTCATTCTTTCTCATACCAGATATTTATTTTTGAATTGAAAACTCGTAATTACATGACTTTTTTTTGTAAATAAACTCATACCTTTTTTTGAGACTTGGGAGTAAACTCACTTTTTCCCAATTTATCACTTCCGGATTATGATTCCGAGTTTTTTGGCTCATCATCTGCTTAGAGGTCAAATCGGTTTTGTCTTTCGGATTTCTGTCCTCTGCCTTTCGCCTGAACACCCTCCCCCTCCTTCTGATATCCCTTGAAACAAACTTACCACCCTCCACTGATCAAAAATGATGTCTGATGTGTTCAGAAGATATTTAAGAACGATGTGACTATAGTTAGGAAGTTAGCACACACTCGAGTCGACTAGAGCATTCTGGCATACCAACTTACCTGCACACTCTGGCTAGCACCTTGGAGAGAAAATATGCCATTTCTCAGATGCCAGGTGGTCTTCTTCTTATTCGTCTTATTCTTCCTCTTCGTCTTTCTCTTTGTCCTCTTCTCCTTCTTGTACACTTGCTGTTAGCCTATCAATGCTACCTACCTACCTCTGTAAATACCTAATACCTACCTATCTACCCTACCTCCCCAGTCCTGATTATCCCCACTTTTCAGCATAATTTAAATAGCTTTTACCCCTCTTGACCTTCTTCCTCTCCCTCCCCTCGTTTTCCTTTGTGACTGTGGATTTTACGTAATTGTTTGCTTTAGATTTAGAAGCTCTCTCTTTCTCTCTAGCTCCCTCTCTGTCCTTTTCTATATTAGGTAAGTAGCAGTGTCTCCAGACTTAGTGATTTTTCACTAAATTTAGTGAATTCTTGGCAAATCTAGTGCTTTAGTGATTTGAGGTCAAAATCTAGTGATTTTTGAAAGAAATGTAATTTCATTGCAAAATTGCTCCGAAATAAGTAGAGGAAAACGAAATACAAAATAAACTGATATACACAGAGGGAAACTTCTTCAATCCGTAGATTGCTATAGCCTACCAAGGGGTCCAAGGGTGACATATTAACCTGAGTAGTGTGGTGGTTAGCACGGTGGACTGCAGACCTGAAATTTGGTGGTTCGAGTCCAAGTCAAATCATAAAATTTAGCAAGGAGTAGGTGTCATTTTGATAACCCAAACTTTTGGTGCCAGCCTAGTTAGCTTAGTTGGTAGTGCGTCTGCCTTGTAAGCGCTAGGCCGCGGGTTCGATTCCCGCCCGGGGCGGATTTTACCTACTGGCAATCTATCACCGAATTCAGCTCCCAGATGATAGAGATTAGAAATCTGATACAAAATCCGAGTCCAAGATGATCGAAATCTAGCACAAGTGATAATGACATTAATGACACTGTCATTATGACAGGTGTCATTTCTAACTGGAACCCATCACGGGGTACCTATTGTATTCGATCTGCGTGGATGAATCCAATAATCCACAGATATACACTATGGTGAATGCCTAGGTCCTAATGTGTATCATTATCAAGATCGCCTAGTTTTGATATTTCCAGACATTATACACGGTGGACTAGAGGAAAGACTCGTCAGATTTCAGAATCTTATAACTCGAAATTTCAATCCTGCATGCAAAAAGAGGGTACTTGTTCAGAAGTCAGATCATCGGATATACACTATGATAGGTATATAACTAAAAAAATCTGGTGTGAACATCACACGACTTTCTATTACATTTGAGTATCGAACCCGCAACTTCTCAACTCTAAGTCAGAGAGTGCTAAAAGTTTCACCATTCGATTCGGCGTGAAAAATCCCATGGGATCAACTATTCACATGCTTACTTGTTAATGGTACACAAATAAAAGGAAAAATTCGTTGACACCGGGGAGTATCGAACCCGCAACTTCTCAATTGTAAGTCAGAGAGTGCTAAAAGGAGCACCATTCGATTTCGCGTGAAAAATCACATGGGATCAACTATTCACTTGCTTATTTGGTAACGGTTCACAAATAAAAGGGAAATTTTTTATATTCTCACCTTTTATTTTGATTTGACATTTAGCTTTTTATTGTATTTTTCCTTTCTTTTATCAATTATGTAAACTGATCTCCTGTATTTACGTGCAAAATTGTAAATGTAGATCTTTCAATTAAATTAAATTAAAAATCAAAACAATTTGGTATAATATATAACTATTCACTTGCTTATTTGGTAACGGTTCACGAATAAAAGGGAAATTTGTCGACACAGGGTTATACCGGTATTACCAATATACCAATTTATTATGACGGTTTCACCGACGTATTATACCAATTTTCCACCGGTTTGAACGGTGCTTTAGGTCTGTTGAACCTCCTCATTTATTTGGGAGGGAGGTGGTACCTATGAAACAACATAATATCAGAAGGAACATTTTAATTTGATTACATTGACCACTTCTCTATTTTTTTTTTTTTTTTTTTTTTTTAAGAGGTTTGACAGAGGGAACTGTAACTCTAGGGTCTTATCGTCCCGAAATCGGAGAGAGAAGGAAGACAGGATAGGAGAAAGCCAGCCGTTCCGAGAACGAACATTATCCCATCAGGATAAAATCCGCCCCGGGCGGGAATCGAACCCGCGGCCTAGCGCCTACGAGGCAGACGCACTACCAACTAAGCTAACTAGGCTGGCCGCCCAAATTTTTATTTTGTCAAAGATCTCTGGTCTGTGTTCCTGAAAGTAACCTTACACATCACATTCAGCAAATATTCGACGTCACTCAGCAAATATTCGAGTGTTGTGACGTATCGAATACGTCACAACACTGCTATTGTAACGGTTATGCAATGTTTTTAAAGGTTTTTCTTCTGTAATATTACGTCCTAAGTGTCACCCATGCATGGCCCGCCACCTCCCGCAAGCTCCTTTCTGCTCATGGCTATTGGTTTTTAAAGGTTTCTCTTCTCTCTTCTGTAATATTAAGTTCTTAAGACTCCTAAGTGTCACGTCTGCTGATCTGCTAATGGCCACAATGGTTTTCAAAGCTTTTTCTCCTGTAATACAGACTACTGAGATTCCTCGTCACTGGCTCATTTGCAAAATCAATCAGACATAAGGACAACACTATGGACTGAGTTCTAATATTCCGTGTATAGCTTTAGGGACACCCTATATATCTATCTAAATAGCTCACAATTTGGTCTATATCTCTCACATACTCAGCTGAAAAACTTCGCTTTTCAGGTACCTATGTTTTCTCTTTCAAATGAAAATTCTATAGACGCTCTTGTATAGCGATATCATACGTAATGTTTACGAACAAAAGCTCCCTCCCACACCATGTATAGCTTTAGCGACACCCTATATCTAATCTAAATAGCTCACAATTTGGTCTATATCTCTCACATATTCAGCTGAAAAACTTCGCTTTTCAGGTATGTTTTCTCTTTCAAATGAAAATTCTATAGACGCTCTTGTATAGCGATATCATACGTAATGTTTACGAACAAAAGCTCCCTCCCACCCTCTCTCTTCTTCTTCTTCTTCTTCTTCTTCTTCTTCTTCTTCTTCTCTCTCTCTCTCTCTCTTACTGTTCGCTCTATAAAAGTTTCATTTAAATAATACAAAGTGGGGGAGTGTTTTCATTTGGCCAGGAATAGGGTGAGGGTATCCTGTATTCTCTAGGGATGACCATTTCGCAGCCTCATTCATAATAGAGCGAGTCAGACTTGTATACAGGGTTGTCGAGAAAAATAATGTAAACAGGTTTGATAGGGGGAACTGTAATGACTGAAGTCTTATAATATCGTCCCAAAAGAGAAGAGAGAAAGAAGACAGGATAGGAGAAAGCAGGCCGTTCTGAGTGCTAGAGGTCCTGGGTTCGATTCCTGTCTGGAGAGAACTTTATCCCAAATAGATAATGTTCGTTCGCGGAACGGCTGGCTTCCTATCCTGTCCTTCTCGCTTCGATTTCTGGACGATACTGAGAGATGTAATGGACCGCGTTGAGTAAGTAAACACACATCTAATTGATGATTCTCATGAAAAATATAACTGTCCAAATGTATTTTTTTCGTAAAGATCGTCAAAAATAATAAATAATCCGAAAACAGAATACCTAGGTAGGTAGGTACGTAAGTAAATTGTAGTTATAGGGTACATAAGTTAGTCCTATCTACATAAGGTACTGTATACTCTCAGGTCTACAATCTCTTAAAGAGTTTGTTCTTCGATAATGCTCTGACACCCATATTTATGAACAAAATGCTGACTCTTAAGTTCGTGCTAAGCATATAGTCTCAAGGCATTTGATTGGTCAATTTTGACTTGAGACTGATCTAAGAACGATCATTCTTGTTCATAAACAGTGGTTGGGTGGAAGAGCTCCTAGTGGTTGGGTGGAAGAGCTCCTCTAGGAGAACCCTGCCACTTAAAAGAAAGCCAAAAAAAAAACGAGTGTAAGACTGTTCTTATCTAGTCTTTGAGCATTCTCAGAGATTCAACTACATTTCATGGCACTGTAGACCCGGGACTTAACGATACATGCCTCCTGCTGTTAGAAACTGAAAATCAATCTAGCAGTTGATTGATTTTCAGCCGAAGGAGTTATTAATAGGAAATAATTGGGTCAACTTATTGATATCATACTGATAAGGATAACATACATAATGATAACTTTGTATCGTCTGTCAGCACTGGTGGTCTAGTTTATGTTATGCTTTCTTCTAATGATGCTTGTTTTGCATGTGGGTCGGATCATGCTTCATGTACATTGTTCAATGTAAATTTTCGTCCTAGTGTTTTACTAATGTAAGAGGAAATCGATTATAAACTGTAATTAAACGCTAAACAGCTAGTTACGGAAGAAGATCGATTTTTATTGTGATGCGAACTTTTAAGAAGAACGCCAGAAGGCGAAGTTTTTTTTTTTTTTTTTAGGAGGTAGTCTAGTCGTAAATCACCATAGACCATCCAATATATACCAATTAAACACCATTTTTTTTTTTTTTTGAAAATTTTTCTAAGTCCGAAGTTTGAAGCAACATTGACTTTGGTTGATATCTGGATGAGTGACTGTCCGATTTTTACCAAATTGTTACAGTCGCGTCCTTGGACCATACCGGTATATCATACCAAATTTCATCGCTTTATGACTAACCGTTCTTGAGATATTTTGTATACCACCTTTTCCCATTTAAACCTGTAGTACACACGTACGTACATACATACGTACGTACATACATACATACGTACAGACCATGGGCTGAAAACCACTTTTTTGGAATCAGGGCACCCCGAAACGGATATTTCCACCCATTTCCCGATTTTGAAAATTTGGACCGATTGCAATACTTTCTCATTACCTTGTATAGGTTCCCTATACGTAAAGGTAATAGAAAGTAAAAATGGAATGAAAATATCTAAATTTGAAAATAGGTATAAGTACCTAAGCTGATACCTATTGAAAAATAGTGATAACAAAATGCGTAGATAGGTACCTATTCGATCTCTTTGAGCCCCTAACCCAAATCCCTATGGTAATAAGCTCACAGCGCGTCGTGCGATATTGGTAGATGACGTCATCACGGGAGTACAGTGTTGTCGCTAGGTATGATATCGGCGTGCTTGAGACTCTCATGTTCCGAGAGCTGTATCTCACGATCTAGTGAACGCATTTTCTTCGTTTTAGTCTCAATATTTTTTTTAATTTTTATAGTTTTTTCTGAGATAATAAAAAAAAATCATGAGAATCACCAATTGTAACGTAATTGTAGAAGTAAAGCCAAAACAGATGTTTATTTTTACATCTCAATTCGAGGCTTGATCATTTACCTACCTACTTGTCCGTTTCGCCATGGTCGCTACTCGTATCCTAATAAAACAAAACTCGATACAATAGGTACGTAAAAAAAGATACAATACGTAAAAGAAGAAGAAGAAGAAGAAGAAAAAGAAGAGAGAAAAAAAATAGAAAGTAAAAAAAAAAAAAATCTGGTGTGAACATCACACGACTTTCTATTACATTTGCAGAATACGTAGGTATTTGAAAAGAAATAGAAAGTAAAATAATGTAATAGAAGGGAAATTTGTTGACACAGGGGAGTATCGAACCCGCAACTTCTCAACTGTAAGTCGGACGTTCTAAAAGTTTCACCATTCGATTCGGCGTGAAAAATCACATGAGATCAACTATTCACATCCTTACTTGTTAATGGTTCACAAATAAAAGAGAAATTTGTTGACAAAGGGGAGTATCGAACCCGCAATTTCTCAACTGTAAGTCAGAGAGTCCTAAAAGTAGCACCATTCGATTCCGCGTGAAAAATCACATGGGATCATCGGAAAGAGAATTAGTTGCCTACCTCTATGGATAAATTCAAAACTCCTACGACTGATTCTTTAAAACAAACAGTTTTATTTGCTTTGCACCAGAAAGTAGCAAATCTTAAGGTAAGGTAGGTCAGTGTTTCTTAATTAGTTTGGCCCGCGGAACCCTTTTCAAAAGGTGAACATCTTTGCGGAACCCTGAACTTT
>NW_007379549.1:0-12633 GCF_000475195.1 Diaphorina citri
TTTTTTTTTTTTTTTTTTTTTTTTTTTTTTTTTTTTTTTTTTTTGTTCAAAATCTGTGGTCGACGTCGTCGACTTGTTTAGAAATAAGATTACAACTTTACTTGGGTTTGTGTATTATCATTATAATTTGGGTGGAGGGGGAAGTGAGGAGGTAGAGAAGAGGAGAGGGGATAGAGGGGAGGGACATATCCCATGGAGGGGGTCTTCCCCTCCTTCGGTTGAGGGGAAATGGGAAATAAATTCGAGGAAATCTGAAAGATTTTATTCTCTTACTAGCTTATGAGTTGGGTGGGTAGGAGTTGAGGTGGGGGGGGGGGAGGGAGGGAGGGAACCCCTCATTCTGAAAATTTTCTCAGCATCAGGGATTTCTATAATCTCATCGTTGATCGTTGTGTGATCTTTGACACATTTTAAACTTGTTTTCCCTCCACTACTTTCGAAACTCCTTGATTTCATTCGGGGTCGAAAATTTCGCCATGTGCATTTATCTCCATGGCTAGTCAATACTGGGTTGTTCTTGAGAGGCTGAGTGGGTGCCTTACACAATAAGTCATGAAAGTAGAACAGTTTGCATGCGAAAAAAGGTCTGACTCTGCTCGGCATTGAACCCGGCTCTCCTGCGTGTTAGACCCGTGTAGGTATCATTGAGTCTTTTTGGAAAATGACCCCCTTTAGTGTTCAGCTAAAATTAGGAGAATACTTCTTGACAAATTTCGCCTGCGGCGCTCAATATTCGATCGGACTGCATTTCTGAAAAGTTGTGGGGGGGGGGGGGGGGTAATTTAAAAGATTTGAAGAGAAGAGAGGGAGAGAGAGATAGAGAAAGAGAGAGGAGAGCGAAAGAGAAGGGGAGAGAGAAAGAGAGAGATACCTATTGTGTATTTTGTACTGATGTCATGTTTTATGAACAATTGACGCTAGATAGATAAATTGACCCATGATGAACAAAACCTCGTAACAGACAGAAATTACTGGAAATACTGGATAAACCTGAGGCCAGTAGACAGTTCAGATTTTAACATAAACTAAACACCATTGACGTCCGGTAACAAAAGAAAAATCAAATCATGAATCTTTGTGGTAAAGCAGAGAGCTTTTTTCACAACTTAGTCTCATTCGAGCAGGATAAACAAACAAACAAACAAACAAACAAACAAACTTTGTGAAAAAAGTTTATCATCGCTCGTTTAATTGACTTGTAATGCTGCCACTGGTCGCTTCTCGATTAAAGTAGCTACTCACTAACTCACTTGGCCTCACGAGGCTGAGTGCATTCCGAACTCCAAGCACAGAGTCGAAAAAACTTCGACCCCGCCGGAAATCGAACCCGGGACCTCCGGAGTACAAGCCTAGTGTGATACCCACTCGGCCATGGAGGCTACTGAGATAGCAAAAGTCTAGCTAGGGTAAAAACGGAGTGGAGCGGAGAGCAAAGAGCATTTTTGTTTTTAATAAGCTTGTTAGTCCGTCCTTCCTTTATTATTACAATAGTAATAAAAAGGTATAAGGGACGGACAATTGTATTCGCTTCGGTGTCTGTCAGTCAGTCAGTCCCCATAGAAGGACTTATCCAAACCTAGTCGAGCTTTATATCAAATTAAAGGTCTTTTTACCAGGATCACGAAAATGGTGGTGCAAATTTTGTCGAGAAAACCATAAAGCCAAAAAACCAAAAAAAAAAAACGGTTTTTGGGGGATTTTTGTCACATTTTCTCACACAAATGAGCTCTGATCTTGAAATTTGTCGCGACGACCTATAAAGATATTGATTAGGTATAGATATAGATGTACCTATAATATGAAGGTAGGTACCTAATAATAATTACCTATATCCTATAAATGATTCTTGAATAAAATAAAAATCCAAGAGCTCTGGTGTCATAACTTTTTGAGAAGTCTGTGTTTTTATTTATCTAGGTAATTTCAGAGTTAATCGGTAATTTTTTCTCTGGAAGAACGCAATGGGCAAGTACCTAATTCAACGAAGTTACTCTGATTTTGACCTCAGTATAGCAAAGTGATCTTGAAACCGAGTAGAATTTTATCTCAGTACAACGAAGTTACTCTGATTTGGACCTCAGTATAGCGAAGTAAATCGATAGAACGAAACAGTTTCGATTTTAACCTCGATATAACGAAAAATAGATACATAAGTACAAAAACATCGATATAACGAAATTTTGGTCATTTCCCTTGGACTTCGTTATATCGAGGTTCCACTGTAATACATATGAGTGGAAGACATTTTTCATGCGAAAAAATAGCTGGACTCGTAGGTAAGTAGGTTAATAACATTGTAGGTAAAAAATAAAAAAACTCCCGAAATTCAGGCTAGAACGGACAAAAGCATAAAAATTAAAAAAGAGAAAAAATTCTTGCTGCAACTGGCCCTATCGGTAATGGCGGACAAATGGAGCTTCACTTTTCACTTGTTACGAATCCAGTAGTGTTTTACCTCCTTGATGAAAAATACCGCCGTGCCGCGAAAATTCAAATTTCAACTGTTAATCAATATCCAAAATTTTCCCCAGAAAAGGGGTATTTCTTTGCAGTTTTTTATCTTTTGCTTTTCTGATAGTACTTTTTGGACATTTATTAAGTTAGGTACTCCTTGTTATCTGCAACCAATTACCGGTATCTTCTTCTTTACACTCTCCTTACTATTTAAAAGTTGTACAGACCATTATCAAAAATATTCACACAATTTCTTGAGATGGGTGGATAGGTATGGTGCCCATACAATATTAAAATCGTCTGGCTAGGGGACGTTAAACAGAGAGAAGACTAGCGTCTGGCTGTGGGACTATAAACAGGGAGGAGAACAGCAAACCCTAACCGCAGCCTAGCTGGCAGTTCCTCAAAGGGTTCTCTCTGCTTTTAAACACCAAGTACAAGTCCTCACGATGGTTGACTGCGGTTCAGGACGAGCCAGCCAATTTAACATGGCTAGAGCTAGAGACCATCACCCAGGTGTATAGCAGAAAAAAAAGACATCTTTTCTTTATTCTGCTATCGCCATTCGGCGAAAGCTAAAGCCGCTACAACAACAACACAATATTAAAACAGTAGCTAGTTGGAATTAAAACAGTTCTACACAGGTACCTAGTTAGAATTTTATTAAAACAGTTTGGATACTAATTCAGATCCCATAAAGGTATAGGTAAACTATCTTCTACCTATTAAAAAAGATCTTTTATTGTAAAGGTTTCTATTTTAACCTCGATATAATCCAGTCACCTCATTACAGAAGCAGGTGCAACAGTATAATAGTGTTGGAATTAAAACAGATAGTTAGAATTTTATTAAAACAGTTTGGATACTAATTCAGATCCCATAAAGGTATCTAAGGTAAACTATCTTCTACCTATTAAGAAAGATCTTTTATTGTAAAGGTTTCTATTTTAACCTCGATATAATCCAGTCACCTCATTACAGAAGCAGGTGCAACAGTATAATAGATAATAGTGAGGTAGTTTCAATAATTTCCAGCAATGTTAGATACCTAGGTAGGTAGGTACTTACGTCTTACGGGATCTAAATGAGAATACTTATTTTGTGGTTTTGTTACCTCGAAAAAAAAAGCAAGGGACCGGCAATTTTCTCTTTCGAATTCAAAGCAGATTGAACCCTTGTTTTTTATGCTACGTTAGAGATTATACTTAAGCTAAAGCCGCTACAACAACAACAACAACAACAACAACAACAACAACAACAACAACAACAACAACACAATATTAAAACAGTAGGTAGTTGGAATTAAAACAGTTCTACACAGGTACCTAGTTACAATTTTATTAAAACAGTTTGGATACTAATTCAGATCCCATAAAGGTATAGGTAAACTATCTTCTATCTATTAAAAAAGATCTTTTATTGTAAAGGTTTCTATTTCAACCTCGATATAATCCAGTCACCTCATTACAGAAGCAGGTGCAACAGTATAATAGTGAGGTAGTTTCAATAATTTCCAGCAATGTTAGATACCTAGGTAACTACCTAAGCCCATCCAAATAGAAAAGGAAAGTATACCTCTCTATACACATACAAAAAGGACGATAGACACTACTGTTTCAGCAGCGACGAATTCTAATAAGTTCTAAGTTACACAAGTAAAACACAAGACATGTTATACGCTCTTGTCTACCCTACAATGTTAAAAGGATGAGGTAAAATTTTCCTATTTTAAAATACACTTATGTATCTATATATCTATAGAAATGTATAAAATACACTACAAGTTTGTGTAATAGTATATAACATTAATGGGCTTAGAATGGAATTGTCTTCCGTCTAAGCTAGGCTGAGTGCACCCCACAACTATATGTTACCTGCCTCCTCAAACTAACATCATCCAGCCTGAGTGGGTACAGAAAACGCTAGCACTACCAGCAGTCAGTGATTGTCTAGACTCTAGATATCTACCAACCACGCACAACGTTACTTAACTTCAGTGATCCATTGAGAATAAGTGCTAGTCATGTTTTCAGAAATATACATAACTAGTGGTTGACCCGTCCTTTGTACGGGATCAGCGTGGCATAAGACTCATAACTTTGAGGTGCTGCCATTTTGAATCGGGATAGAATATGACAAATTTAAATAGCCTATGTCACCCTCAGTACTCTTCTCAACAACCACAAAAAATTTCATCAAAATCGGTCAAGCCGTTTCTTCGTAAAAAGAGGACAACAAAAGGTCCATCAGAGTAACAGCGCCGTAACAGACAGACATACATGTACATGTTTCTGTGCTGATGTGTAATCTTATTGTTTTCAGAACCAAGCACACTGTCATTCAAACTCGGGATCCCCTGGACAAGTGGAAACTCTCCCTCGTCCTCACTATACGTAATGTATCTGACAAGGATCTGGGTATATACACGTGTGAATCTACCAACTCACTGGGGAAGACTACGGCCAACGTACGCGTGTATGGTGAGTGTAAGAATAGCAATAGAATAATACCCTGTTTATACTGCCAGACAGGGCGAGACATTTTTTATGAATGCCTGTAACTAAATTTGTATATGCAATGTGCAACTCATCTTTTTCAAGAAGAAATAAATTTTGTAACGAACTCTGTAGGTAGGTAACTAGGTACCTACCTACCTAGACAAGATAGGTAGGTAACTAGGTACCTACCTATCTTGTCATCAATAGGTACCTAGGTATTGTCTTCCATTTTATTCCTCTATTCTCTTCCAATTTCCCTTCTACTATCAATATTCTATTCCATTACATTCTTCCCATTATATACTGTTGTGTTTCTCTCTCTCTATTCTTCTTCTTCTTCTTCTTCTTCTTCTTCTTCTTCCTTTTCTTTTCTTTTTCTATGCTATAATCGCCATTCTTTCAATTACAGGTGAACATTTACTTTTCAATTGCACGCATTACGTGAGCTAAGTTCTAATAGGTTAATTATAGTTTTTCCCATCCCGCCATGTCCCTGGCTTGAAACATTGCGCATTGATACAAACAGCAATAACATAGGTACCTATTATGTTATTGCTTGTTCAGATATTGAACATCCATTGTGTGTCTTCTAGCTAGCCCATCTGATGAGAGGCATACTAGAGGATGGACATGCTACAACACAGACCACACGAGTCTAACGTAGCAGTTGTTTTGAGATATTGAACATCCATTGTGTCTCTTCTCGCCCATCTGATGTGGTAGGTACCTATTATGTTATTGCTTGTTCAGATATTGAACTTCTATTGTATCTTCTAGCTAGCCCATCTGATGAGAGGGATACTAGAGGATGGGCATGCTACAACACAGAACACATGAGTCTAATGTAGCAGTTGTTTTGAGATATTGAACATCCATTGTGTCTCTTCTCGCCCATCTGATGAGAGGCATACTAGAGGATGGGCATGCTACAACACAGACCACACGAGTCTAACGTAGCAGTTGTTTTGAGATATTGAACGTTTTCCACCATTACAAACATCACCTGACAGATATTAATAAAATAGTCGAGTATTTCAAATCCAAGGTAAGAAAGTAAGAATATGATGTCCATATGGAGTGAATGATCCCCTTCTGACAGATATTAATAAAATAGTCGAGTATTTCAAATCCAAGGTAAGAAAGTAAGAATATGATGTCCATATGGAGTGAATGATCCCCTTTCATGAAGTTAAATTGCTTTGGAAAAAAAAGAAGAGAAGAAGAAGAAGACAAAGAAGGAGAAGAAGAAGATGAAGAAGAGGAGGAGGAGGAAGAAGAAGAAGAGGAAGAAGAAGAAGACAAATAAGGAGGAGGAAGAAGAAGGAGGAGGGAGAAGAAGAAGGAGGAGGGAGAAGAAGGAGGAGGAAGAAGAAGATCAAGAAGAGGAGGAGGAAGAAGAAGATGAAGAAGAGGAGGAGGAAGAAGAAGATGAAGAAGAAGAACACAAATAAGGAGGAGAAGAGGAGGAGGAGGAAATAGGAAGAAGAAAGAAAGGAAGAAAAAAAAAAAAAAAATGAGTCTAATGTAGGAGTTGTTAGGCCTGTTTTTCTTTCCTACGCCGCATCGACGCGGCGTCACTCGACGTTCACTCTGCGTCAGGAGTGGGGATAAAAAGTAAAAATATTGTGGAAACTCACAAACATGACATCTTGTCCTATGAATTATGTCGAAAACCATCAGTGGTTGCACCGATCTTCCGAAAGTTGCGTATTTGATCCTTGTCACATTTGAGGGTTTCTAAACAAATTTCAAGTTTTCAAGTTACGGGTCTTGAGACATTTTTCCTGGCGTTGGGCCTTACCATCTCAGAATACCGTTTCGTTGTAGGTATTAAACTTATTGAAGTAAACAGACAAAAGGAACAGAGGAAACGAAAGAGAGAGAAAGATCGAGGAGGAGGGGGAGAGAAAAAAGAGGAATGGCGAGAGGAAGGAGGGGTAGGTAGCGACTTGAAACTATGACTACGAATTAGATACCTGCCTATACCTAGCTAGTTTCATGTTTTACATGAGAATCCTCAATTTGTTGCAAACAATAATAATACGGTAGACAGTTAGCTTGGTTGGTAGCGCGTCTGCCTTGTAAGCGCTAGGCCGCGGGTTCAATTCCCGCCCGGGGCGGATTTTATCCTGAACGCATAATGTTCGTTCTCGGAACGGCTGGCTTTCTCCTATCCTGTCTTCCTTCTCTCTTCGATTTCTAGACGATAAGACCTTAGCAATTACAGTTCCCTCTGTACCTCTTCAAAAAAAGGCCCCTTGAGGCATCCGGGCCCAGTTTAAACTGTACCTTATGAACCCCCCCTGTAATCGCCCTGTACCTGCACCATCTTACATTTAAATGTGAAACTGCTAATTAGAACTAATGACAAAACTTTACACTCCTGCTTGTTTTGTTCATCATTAATCTCTTTGTTTTCAGAACCAAGCACACTGTCATTCAAACTCGGGATCCCCTGGACAAGTGGAAACTCTCCCTTGTCCTAACCATACGTAATGTATCTGACAAGGATCTGGGTATATACACGTGTGAATCTACCAACTCACTGGGGAAGACTACGGCTAACGTACGCGTGTATGGTGAGTGATAGAATAGCAATAGAATAATAATACCCTGTTTATAGTGTTTATACTGCCAGACAGGGCGGGACATTTTTTATGAATGCCTGTAACTAAATTTGTATATGCAATGTGCAACTCATCCTTTTCAAGAAGAAATAAATTTTGTAACGAACTCTGTGGGTACCTATACCTACCTATCTTGTCATCAATAGGTACCTACCTAGGTATTGTCTTCCATTTTATTCCTCTACTCTCTTCCATTTCCCTTCTACTATCAATATTCTATTCCATTACATTCTTCCTATTATATTCTGTTGTGTTTCTCTCTCTCTCTCTCTATTCTTCTTAGGTTCTCTAATTTTATTTATTAAGAAGATACATAAATAAATATAAGAAATAAAGGTAGTAGAGAAATAATTAGTTGTTTCAGCACTTTTAGCAAATATCCCCTGCAAAAAGACACTGACGGGACGGTACTAAATTTGTATGTCTTTAGGGAATTCGAATCCCGTCCATTGAATTACAAGGCCAACGACCCACGTCTAAATTACTGGACACTGGTGCTAGTAGAAAGAAGATCACAAAAAAGAAAAAAAAAAATCCGATTTTTATTTATTTGTTTTTTTTTTTTTTTTTTTACAGAATAAGCAGATTGAACCCTTGCTTTTTATGCTACGTTAAAGATTAGACTCTAGTGGTGTGTCGTAACATGTCCAATTGTCCATCCAGTAGTATGCCTCTCATCAGATGGGCGAGAAGAGACACAATACTTCCCATTTAGGTGCTGGGTCAACACGAGAGCACCAGAAAGTAACCCGTTGAAATATTTACAATCGAAAAACGATTACAAATTTTTGTCAATAGTGGGCATCGAACCCGGCACCTTCTGCAAGCAAGCGCTTTACCACTGGACTAACCGTGTGGTTTAGTAGTGTTTTTTCTTTCTATTATTGTTGTTTATTCTGTTATTTTTGATTATTTCTTGTTTTGGGAACCCTTGATAAAAAAGCCGGATACCATACCTGATCTACCTAGAAAAGCATCAGTAGCAAAATTCCGATTATTAACGGAAAAAACCGTAAAAATTAAAAAAAGAGAAAAAAATTCTTGCTGCAACTGGCCCTATCGGTAATGGCGGACAAATGGGGCTTCACTTTTCACTTGTTACGAACCCAGTAGTGTTTTACCTCCTTGATAAAAAATACCGCCGTGCCGCGAAAATTCAAAATTCAACCGATAATCAATATCCAAAATTTTCCGATTGTCCCCAGAAAAGGGGCTTTTCTTTGCAGTTTTTTTATCTTTTGCTTTTCTGATAGTACTTTTTGGGCATTTATTAAGTTAGGTACTCCTTGTTATCTGCAACCAATTACCGGTATCTTCTTCTTTACACTCTCCTTACTATCTAAAAGTTGTACAGACCATTATCAAAAATATTCACACAATTTCTCGAGATGGGTGCTTTCTACAAACCTATGGAGCTTGAGATTTGGAGTCCTGATTGGCAACTGCCATCCATTGATATTGACTGCCTCTATGTTTTAGTAAGTATCACAATCACTTGCAGAGTTTGAGCAGAAGAGAAAGAAACAAGAGAAGGAGCAGGCAGAGAAGCAGAAGTCTCAAGATATGGACTTCCTCTCGTTTGTGTAGTTGCAAGATTTGCCTGCCAATCTAAATGTCATGGGTTCAATCCCTGGTAATGTATGGAATTTGTCCTCCTAAATAGGAGTAGTCTACTGCTGGTAAAGTGTCTGCCAGCAGTATTCATTGTCTGAGCCTGTGAGCAAATCACCAAAATTCTCCTACTGATATTAGCATTTTACTTGCAGAGTTTGAGCAGAAGAGAAAGAAACAAGAGAAGGAGCAGGCAGAGAAGCAGAAGTCTCAAGATATGGACTTCCCTCATTCTCTACGTAACTCCATACTGGCTGCTATATTTGCTACGTGTGCTATGACAGGATATGCTGTGTCTATAGGACTCATCAGTGTATCAAAGTGTCTGCCAGCAGTATTCATCATCTGAGCCTGTGAGCAAATCACCAAAATTCTCCTACTGATATTAGCAGAATGAGAATCTGAGCTGATTGGTTACTTTCATGACTTGACTTGGACTTGAACCACCAACCTCCAGATCCAAAGTCCAACACATTAACCACTACACCACTGAAGTGGGTCCAGGACATCAAGTAAAAATCAAGTAGGTACCTAGATACTTACCTGGTGTCAATTTGTTATTCAAAGTATCCATTTTCCCTTTTTTCTACTTACAGGCCTATGCTCAATTCTCAAACATCAAACTGGAAGTGAAATGTACAAACAATCCATTCAAATCAAGCTCAAGCACCTTACCAAGTAAAAACCAAGTAGCTAGATACTTACCTGGTGTCAATTTGTTATTCAAAGTATCCATTTTCCCTTTATTCTATTTACAGGCCTATGCTCAATTCTCAAACATCAAACTGGAAGTGAAATGTACAAACAATCCATTCAAATCAAGCTCAAGCACCTTGCCTGTTTTCCATCATTACAAACATCACCTGACAGATATTAATAAAATAGTCGAGTATTTCAAATCCAAGGTAGGAAAGTAAGAATATGATGTCCATATGGAGTGAATCCCCTTTCATGAAGTTAAATTGCCTTGGAAAAAGAAGAAGAAGAAGAAGAAGAAAGAAAGAAAGAAAGAAAGAAAAAAAAAAAACATGGCATTCCTAAATATTATAATTTATTGTTGCTTAGCAACATCATTCTAACACCAAGTGGGTTTCACACAAGACTTGCTGTGTGGAGGTTCAGGGTTTGATTCCCAGCAGAGACAAAGTTTTTTCCCCCCTTTCTTTCTTTTGAGTTGCAGGGTTTTCTGAAGATTTTCTTCCTAACAACTAGCTCTTCTATTATTTCTATGCTGTTCATATTCAGGGTCATGATGCAGATGGAGAACTGTCGAGTAAAGACAAGTCAGAAATCATTGCCTATGAAACAATGTTGCGAGAGAAACTATATCCTGCCATTCAGTATACCCTGTAAGTATGAGACCAATGTTTTTTTTTTCTTTTTTTTTTCATTCAAATTCTTGTCAGCTCCCATGACGTAGTGGTCACTGCACTCGCCTTGCACGTGGGAGACCCGGGTTCGATTCCCGGCGGGGTCAAAAAATTTGTATCATCCAAATGATTGATTCCGTGACTGGCTGCTGCGGGGCCCACTCAGCCTCGTGAGGAAAATGAGTAGCTACTAGCTGTTGGTAGATTATGTTGCCATCGGGACCAGTAATTCTGACATCAATATCCAGGAAACCTCCCTCAGAAATCTCAAACATGAGTCCTGAAATAAGGTAATGGAACTTGTGATGATAAAAATGAATATTATTAACAAATCAACTCATGCAATATTATTGTTGGTGTATTTGGTCAGGAACCACTTCAAGAACCACTTACAGTTCATTGAATGCCTTATGGAAAACTTTGATTTGGTACTCTTATTATGTCTCTTAGCCTTTCTCTCCGAGCTTATGTACCATTAATAGTGAGTAGGTATTAGGAAAGTGTTTGGGAATAAGGGAGCATTAAAACACTACAAAACAGAACAGTCTAAGTATTCTAACCCATATACCTTACCCCAGTAATTAACGTTCCCTCGATTACACCCATCTGCAGTGCAAAATAAGCCTCCTTCAGAACGTTTAATAATGAAAGCCAGACTGTAGCGTCAAACACCGTAACCGTAGCACTGTAATGCAAATCGCTCTTCTTCTTCCTACCCTTGCGGTTAACTTACCCATTTTAGTGCCCATTTCAACTTTGTCGAAGAAGCATTCTTCACTGTGAGCGTCAACTGTGACGAAATACCCGTGCCCCAGTAATTAACATTCCTCTCTACACCCATCTGCAGTGCAAGATAAGCCTCCTACAAAACGTTTAATACTGAAAGCCAGACTGTAGCCTCAAGCACCGTAACCGTAGCACTGTAAAGCAAGTCTCTCTTCTTCTTCCTACCCTGCGGTTAACTTACCCATTTTAGTGCCCATTTCAACTTTGTCGAAGAAGCATTCTTCACTGTGAGCGTCAACTGTGACGAAATACCCGGTCAAGCACCGTAACCGTAGCACTGTAAGGCAAGTCTCTCTTCTTCTTCTTCCTACCCTGCGGTTAACTTACCCATTTTAGTGCCCATTTCAACTTTGTCAAAGAAACATTCTTCACTGTGAGCGTCAACTGTGACGAAATACCCGTGGATAGGTTTCAACAACACAGAGAACGCAACACAAAGGCCGTAAATCGACCAGATATTTGCCATTTTACCCCGAAATAACTGATGAGTTCTTGGAAAATAGGAAAATCCTAAAAATTCTAAAATCTTGAAAAAAGAAAATCTGATTTTTCAAATTTTGTGATTACACGTATCCCTGCTGACTGCTGATTTCACATGCGTGGTGACTTCTTGGAAAATAGGAAAATCCTAAAAAATCTAAAATCTTGAAAAAAGAAAATCTGATTTTTCAAATTTTGTGATTACACGTATCCCTGCTGACTGCTGATTTCACATGCGTGGTGAAGTTAGCTCTTCTTTGAATTTTTTATCCATTTTCAGGGGTCGGCAAACTTTTGAAGGAGAAAGCTGAGCGATATCCACTCCCGTTGACCTCCGTGATAGGTCGCCATTTTGGTTTTCTTCAACATTTGTTTTTGTTGATGAGTTGATGTGAAATTTTGATTTTGATAAAAATAAAAGTGATGATGATAAAGATTTTACAGTTTTTCAATTAACTTTGGAATTTTCCCTTTTCCTGTGATTATATTTCTTCAACATTTGTTTTTGTTGATGAGTAGATGAGTTGATGTGAAACTTGATTTTGATAAAAATAAAAGTGATGATGATAAAGATTTTACAGTTTTTCAATTAACTTTGGAATTTTCCCTTTTCCTGTGATTATTTAACAGCAAGTTTCTTCTCTGGAAAGTAGACACTACTGAAGATTTCGTGCAGTCCTCACCAGGAAATTCTTAGCACTCTTGATCCGAGAACAGTTGGGAATAAATCTCAGGTACCTACCTACCTACTCATCCAAAAAGTAAAAGTAAAAAAAAAAAAAAAAAAAAAAACAACGGAAGGCTGGA
>NW_007379549.1:12678-19353 GCF_000475195.1 Diaphorina citri
TTGGCGGTATTTTGACCGCTTTTTGGCGGGTTTCGACCGCTTTTTGGCGGTTTTCAGCTATATCGACTAAACGGTTAAAGATATTGTAAATGTTACAACAGAACACCCAAATAAGCACCATTCAATAGGATAAGGAAAGTCGTGTGATGTTCACACCAGATTTTTTTTTACTTGCAGAGTTTGAGCAGAAGAGAAAGAAACAAGAGAAGGAGCAGGCAGAGAAGCAGAAGTCTCAAGATCTGGACTTCCCGCATTCTCTACGTAACTCCATACTGGCTGGTATATTTGCTACGTGTGCTATGACAGGATATGCTGTGTCTATAGGACTCATCAGTGTATCACTACGGAATAAGTGAATAGAACACTTCCTTTCTTGGTTACGTACTTTCTATTGACATGTGGCTTAATAAAATAACAAGTTGCGTGAATAGGCCTACCTTCCTGGGTAATAGATCAGTTGCGCTTACTTGTGTGATATTGCAAAGTCATAGAGCATGAAAAATGAGGACCAACGGAATTTTTCTTTTTCTCCTACGACTTCTAGATCCCGAGATAAATCGATTTAAAAAATACCGGTAAATCGTGAAGTTTGACGTCACGGCATACGCTCCCGTAGGCGATGACGTCATAAATTATGACTCCCCCTTCGTTTGTTTGTGCGCAAGCCTTTCTGCGCATTTTGACGTGAAATCTGGCGTCACAACTCTTTGAACTTTTTCATTAGAACGACTATTAAAAATTGAATTTTCGACCCTTTAAAGTTACTTTTTCGGAGTTTTGACCTCATATTTGGATTTTTCACAACTTTTTACGTAGGAATCGACCTTTTATTAATAATATTTGAAAGTTACTTTTTCGGAGTTTTGACCTCATATTTGGATTTTTCACAACTTTTTACGTAGGAATCGACCTTTTATTAATAATATTTTCCCAATTGCAACTCCTCCATTTTCTATGAACATGTGACTTGATAAGAAATTTACTGGTGTAGTAGTGGTCAAGACGCTTGCTTGGTAGTCAGGAGAACGTGGGTTCCATACCTCGTCCTATTGACATTTGATTTGATAGACCTATTGGTAGTGTAGTGGTCAAACGCTCTTTCAGTAATCAGGAGTGCATGGCTTCAATCCCAGCTAAGTTATGGAATTTTATCGTCAAGATTATTTGAGAATTTGACATGGTAATAGAGCTCAGTAGAGGTTAGGTGGAATTATTCAGAAGCCACCACAATGAAAAAGAACACTCATCACTGTTCATTTGTGACAGCTTCTGTTTGTAGTCATATTCCACTGACATGACTTTGGAATAAGTACCATGGCAGTGAATGCCTCAAATCTACTTAAGGGTTGGTTACTATGTCTCTGCCACCTGACCTGATTGACAACTGTAATGAGGTAATGAGTCATACACTCTTACTGTCATAATCATATTTGTAATAGATCTCAGTAGAGCTGAAAGGTTAGGTGGTAGAGAACAACCTCAGCAGTAACCTCTTCTAGTGGTTACCTTCCACTTCTATTGTTACTAAGGCTGGGATGTCCATACAGTGTAGTTTAATCGCGTATAATATATTTGACTGTTCATTGAAAGTATTGTGACTGCAGTAACCTCTTCTAGTGGTTACCTTCCACTTCTATTGTTACTAAGGCTGGGATGTCCATAATCGCGTATAATATATTTGACTGTTCATTGAAAGTATTGTGACTGGAGCATGACCTGAATGTGAAGTAACGTGTAAGTGGGACCTGGGCCCAAGTATCATACTGAAACTTGACCCACTGCAATAAGACAATGTGAAAAATAAAGAATGAATCAAAGAATTTATATTAGGTAACGTGTAAGTGAAGTGGACCTGGGCCCAAGTATCATACTGAAACTTGACCCACTGCAATAAGACAATGTGAAAAATAAAGAATGAATCAAAGAATTTATATTATGAAGTAACGTGGAAGTGGGACCTGGGCCCAAGTATCATACTGGAACTTGACCCACTGCAATAAGACAATGTGAAAAATAAAGAATGAATCAAAGAATTTATATTAGAAAAACAAATCGGCCAAATTGATTTATTTACAAATAATTTACATTGTTTTAAATTGTCATTTCAATAATTCAATTGAAGTTCTAGGAAATAATGGACAAATTGTAGTGTGCCAAGCTGCTACAAACACCTTGTATTTTTTCCATTTCAAAAATTCAACTAGTGTGACAAGTGACAATAATAAGTTAAATGAAGCAATTTCCAATGACTCACTGAAGGTACATATTTGGACGAGTGACCCAACCAAGAAATCACATATTGCTGACCTTGTCAGACCCACTCAGTAATAAGTTAAATGAAGCAATTTCCAATGACTCACTGAAGGTACATATTTGGACGAGTGACCCAACCAAGAAATCACATATTGCTGACATGGGTGTCTTATCGTCCTGAAAGCGAAGAGAGAAAGAGGACTGGATAGGAGAAAGCCAACCGTTTCGAGAATGAACCTAAAGTTCGTTCCGTACGCGCATACGGGAATCGTTCCCAAGACCTATCGCTCACAAGGCAGACGCGCTACCTTCCATCGCTTACAAGGCAGACGCGCTACCTTCCATCGCTCACAAGGCAGACGCGCTACCTTCCATCGCTTACAAGGCAGACGCGCTACCTTCCATCGCTCACAAAGCAGACGCGCTACCTTCCATCGCTCACAAGGCAGACGCGCTACCTTCCATCGCTCACAAGGCAGACGCGCTACCTTCCATCGCTCACATAATATTATTAACAAATCAACTCATGCAATAATATTGTTGGTGTATTTGGTCAGGAACCACTTCAAGAACCACTTACAGTTCATTGAATGCCTTATGGAAAACTGTGGTTGTCTCTTAGCCTTTCTCTCTGAGCTCATATACCATTCATATAGTGAGTAGGTATTAGGAAAGTGTTTGGGAATAAGGGAGCATTAAAACACTACAAAACGGAACAGCCTAGTACTGTAACCCATATAGCTAATCAGACTAGCTAGGAATTCTTTGTTTTAGCATACCTCTCGTACAGTTTGTCTGATTTTGATACGGGAATCGTTCCCAAGACCTATTGCTCACAAGGCAGACGCGCTACCTTCCATCGCTTACAAGGCAGACGCGCTACCTTCCAAGCTAATCAGACCAGATTTTATTTTACTTGCAGAGTTTGAGCAGAAGAGAAAGAAACAAGAGAAGGAGCAGGCAGAGAAGCAGAAGTCTCAAGATCTGGACTTCCCGCATTCTCTACGTAACTCCATACTGGCTGCTATATTTGCTACGTGTGCTATGACAGGATATGCTGTGTCTATAGGACTCATCAGTGTATCACTACGGAATAAGTGAATAGAACACTTCCTTTCTTGGTTACGTACTTTCTATTGACATGTGGCTTAATAAAATAACAAGTTGCGTGAATAGGCCTACCTTCCTGGGTAATAGATCAGTTGCGCTTACTTGTGTGATATTGCAAAGTCATAGAGCAGGAAAAATGAGGACCAACGGAATTTTTCTTTTTCTCCTACGACTTCTAGATCCCGAGATAAATCGATTTAAAAAATACCGGTAAATCGTGAAGTTTGACGTCACGGCATACGCTCCCGTAGGCGATGACGTCATAAATTATGACTCCCGCTTCGTTTGTTTGTGCGCAAGCCTTTCTGCGCATTTTGACGTGAAATCTGGCGTCACAACTCTTTGAACTTTTTCATTAGAACGACTATTAAAAATTGAATTTTCGACCCTTTAAAGTTACTTTTTCGGAGTTTTGACCTCATATTTGGATTTTTCACAACTTTTTACGTAGGAAGTTTCTACCAATGTTTTTCTTTGAGCAACACTTTTTCAAGTCTTCCTTACACATGAATTTTTCAGAGTTAAAATTTATCATGTCTCCTTACACTCAACCTCTCTGTTACCCTTTATTTCCACACCTACTTCCAATCCCACCTCACACAACTCGTCTCACTTCAAAGAATCGCTAATGTTTTTCTTTGAGCAACACTTTTTCAAGTCTTCCTTACACATGAATTTTTCAGAGTTAAAATCTATCATGTCCCCTTACACTCAACCTCTCTGTTACCCTTTATTTCCACACCTACTTCCAATCCCACCTCACACAACTCGTCTCACTTCAAAGAATCGCTTCAGATAGTAGATCTGTCCGATGGTCATTGTCACCAAGACCACAGCCTCGAGATGTTTTTCTTTGAGCAACACTTTTTCAAGTTTTCCTTACACATGTATTTTTCAGAGTTAAAATCTATCATGTCCCTCTACACTCAACCTCTCTGTTACCCTTTATTTCCACACCTACTTCCAATTCCACCTCACACAACTCGTCTCACTTCAAAGAATCGCTTCAGATAGTAGATCTGTCCGATGGTCATTGTCACCAAGACCACAGCCTCAAAGAAAGACCACCATACTACACGACTGTTGGTTGACTCGTTAATGCTACGATGAATACGGTCTCGTACACTCATGTATTCTTGTTCATGTTTAACCGATGTGAGTGACTCTCCCAGCTGACGGATCATGTCTTGAAGATTGGGCTCACCTGAGAAGAAAAAGAAAACAATTTTTTCAAGATGTTTGATAGAGGAGGAACTATAACAACAGAAGTTTTATCATCCCCAAATCAAAGGAGGGAGGACAAAATAGGAGAAAGTCAGCTGTTCTGATAACAAACTTTGTTGGTTTGGAATGAAGTTTATCCTTGGCATGGTTCAACAATTTTTTAAGATGTTTGATAGAGGAGGAACTATAAAAACAGAAGTTTTATCATCCCCAAATCAAAGGAGGGAAGACAAAATAGGAGAAAGTCAGCTGTTCTGATAACAAACTTTGTTGGTTTGGAATGAAGTTTATCCTTGGCATGGTTCACCAAGACCACGGCCTCGAAGAAAGACCACCATACTACACGGCTGTTGGTTGACTCATTAATGCTACGATGAATACGGTCTCGTACACTCATGTATTCTTGTTCATGTTTAACCGATGTGAGTGACTCTCCCAGCTGACGGATCATGTCTTGAAGATTGGGCTCACCTGAGAAGAAAAAGGAAACAATTTTTTAAGATGTTTGATAGAGGAGGAACTATAACAACAGAAGTTTTATCATCCCCAAATCAAAGGAGGGAGGACAAAATGGGAGAAAGTCAGCTGTTCTGATAACAAACTTTGTTGGTTTGGAATGAAGTTTATCCTTGGCAGGGTTCAAACCCTTGGGTTTTGCACTTATGTTTTTAGCATACTTAACAAAAATCAGACTAATTGTTTGGGAGACATTATGGCAAACAAATAATTTCAGAAAAAGGGTCAAAGTTAGGTTCACAAACAAATGCACTAACCCTTTGGCAAATATAACCCTTTTTAGCATACTTAACAAAAATCAGACTAATTGTTTGAGAGACATTATGGCAAACAAATAATTTCAGAAAAAGGGTCAAAGTTAGGTTCACAAACAAATGCACTAACCCTTTGGCAAATATAACCCGTGTCAAAACCTTACTTACCTTTCTCCCCCTTATCATCTTCACTCGGCTGTGTAGACAAAAACAGAAGTTTTATCATCCCCAAATCAAAGGAGGGAGGACAAAATAAGAGAAAGTCAGCTGTTCTGATAACAAACTTTGTTGGTTTGGAATAAAGTTTATCCTTGGCAGGGTTCAAACCCTTGGGTTTTGCACTTATGTTTTTAGCATACCTACTTAACAAAAATCAGACTAATTGTTTGGGAGACACTATGGCAAACAAATAATTTCAGAAAAAGGGTCAAAGTTAGGTTCGCAAAATGATGCACTAACCCTTTGGCAAATATAACCCGTGTCAAAACCTTACTTACCTTTCTCCCCCTTATCATCTTCACTCGGCTGTGTAGACAACACTTCCATATTGAACATGACTACTTTAGGTGTCATCGTGGACATTTGATTACTGAAGCAATATGTGTAAACACCAGACATGTGTGCGGAGAATGTGTACTTTCCACTGGACTCCCGTTCTCCTTGGTAGATTATGTTGCCATCGGGACCGGTAATTCTGACATCAATATCCAGGAAACCTCCCTCGGAAATCTCAAACATGAGTCCTGAAATAAGGTAATGGAACTTGTGAAGATAAAAATTAATATTATTGTAGCATACTTAACAAAAATTAGACTAATTGTTTGGGAGACATTATGGCAAACAAATGATTTCAGAAAAAGGGTCAAAGTTAGGTTTACAAACAAATGCACTAACCCTTTGGCAAATATAACCCGTGTCAAAACCTTACTCACCCTTCTCTCCCTTATCATCTTCACTCGGCTGCGTAGACAACACTTCCATATTGAACATGACTACTTTAGGTGTCATCGTGGACATTTGATTACTGAAGCAATATGTGTAAACACCAGACATGTGTGCGGAGAATGTGTACTTTCCACTGGACTCCCGTTCTCCTTGGTAGATTATGTTGCCATCGGGACCGGTAATTCTGACATCAATATCCAGGAAACCTCCCTCGGAAATCTCAAACATGAGTCCTGAAATAAGGTAATGGAACTTGTGAAGATAAAAATGAATATTATTAACAAATCAACTCATGCAATATTATTGTTGGTGTATTTGGTCAGGAACCACTTCAAGAACCACTTACAGTTCATTGAATGCCTTATGGAAAACT
>NW_007379549.1:20208-22316 GCF_000475195.1 Diaphorina citri
ACGCTTGATGTGGCCTGTGGCGTGGCATGCCCATCCCGTAGTTTGCCTTTCGTCAGATGGGCGAGAAGGGGCACAATACTTCCCATTTAGGTGCTGGGTCAACACGGGAACACCAGAAAGTAACCCGTTGAAATATTTGCAATCGAAAAACGAGTACAAATTTTTGTCGATGGTGGGATTCGAACCCGGGACCTTCTGCATGGCAAGCAAGCGCGTTACCACTGGACCAACCGTGCCCCCAAATCTTTACAAAGTCACGTCAGAATCTATCAGTACCTATGTAATCTAACTTGTTCATTCAACCATTTTTACTTTCCTTATCCTATAGGAAGGAAAGTAATGTAATCGGGTCAAAATTTCGATGGTCAGTTTTTAGTGGCAAAAGTGTGACTTTAATTTTTTTCAGACACTAATATTTTCTTACATGTAAGAAAATGTACTTACCTATTCTTGAAAGTTCATTGCAAGAGTTTAACACCACTTGATACAAAACCTTTTCTAGGCTTACAGCAACAATTGTCCATAATAAAGTAATTCTAATTAATGTTTTCTCATTAATTCAATGTTGTTTCAGATGCAGGCAACAATTTGTCATGTGTTTAGAAAACTCCTCATTGTGAAAACCATGGCAAAATTTTTCACACTCATTTGACGCAAACTATGACATTTGATGATGAATCACAGCATTCACAATTCAAGTACATGCGCACAGGTGAGCAAGACAGTAAAGGATATTAATTTGGGTAAAAAAAAAATATGAATAGGTGTGCCTACATTAAAAATGTGAAAAATTCAAATCTGAATTCAAAACTACAAAAAAAAAACCTTCCGTTTAACCCATGAGAGCTGAGGCTTACATTAAAGTCACACCAAACTTTACCAAACCCTTCTCTCTTTTTTACTATATCTCAGTCACTCCATGTTAGAGTGCATCAGAGGTTTGTCTATTAGTTAGAAAACAAAATTTCCCATTATTTTACTCAGTAGGTACCTGTCCAGAGTCAGAAGTGGTTTCAGCAAGATCTAAAAAAAAAAAAAAAAGTTCAGCTCTTATGGGTTAAAAACCTTGCCTAAATAAGTGCACAATGTCTATTAAATATTTAACTTTTAGATTGAAGAAGTTATAGGTAATTGTTCACAACATAGAAAAACAGTGAAGCTAGCTATACCCATGGCAAGTTTATAGGTATGTAGAAGAGACACAATACATCCATTAGTTTTTTTTTCAAGTCACTGATACGTGAAGATTCTGTTTCTCTAATACCCATAAATTGTTTTCTCTAATCCCTGTGTACCTATGTATCATGTTTCTCGCAGTTGGTTTCATGGGAAGATCTCGCGCGAGACGGCGGAATCATTGCTGGCGCCGAAAGAGGACGGTCTGTTCCTCGTGCGAGAATCCACCAACTTCCCCGGCGACTATACGCTATGTGTGTGCTTCGAGAGCAAAGTGGAACACTATAGGGTTAAATACAAGGAGGCGCATTTGACCATTGACGATGAGGAGTTCTTTGAAAACCTCGCACAACTTGTAGAGGTAAGATCTATCTTTAGGTATAATACGAGCTGAATTCCGTTGCTTCGCTCCGGAATCCCGCTAGTTCATCCCGAGGCATGGCCAAACTTGTAGAAAAATTTAAAAAATACGGTCGCGCTGCGCGCTCCCTATTAGCTGCATAGTTATTAAACTAAAAATATAAACGAAACTCAAAATGTTGTTCGAGAGCGAAACATTTCTCTCCCGCAGTCTCTGCACTCTGTGTATTTCTTATGGAGATTTTAGCGATCAAAAATTGACCATATCTCAGGATCGGTTTAGATTTTCGCAAAATCCTTTCTTATTGCACACCTAGACCATAAAAGGAATATTCCTACCAAATTTCAGCTTTCTAGGTGTTGTGGTTCAGGAGATAGAGCGATCAGTGTGTGAAATGTGAATGAGTGAATGGATCGTGATTTTATAATATAAGAATTATCACAATAAAGTAAATGCCTGATTACAATACAATATGTAGTTAAACCCATATACCTAGAGACAGTCTGAATAATCGACACTTTTTTGAGGGAAGACGGATGACATTTTATCAATTCTTATGGGTGATAATAAC
>NW_007379549.1:26719-43744 GCF_000475195.1 Diaphorina citri
GGATGCGGGCACGGTTTCTTCTTATTGTTCCATGTGCGAGGCACGGGCCGAGTGCGCGCGCTTAACGGTACGCGTCGTTTAGTGTTTGTTAGCAGACCCAACGCGCGCCCATGCGGCGTGTTGTATGGTCTGGCACGAACACAACCACACAGCATCCCGCTCGGAAGGTGAGAAGAGAGGTCCGACAGCAGAGAATAAATATGAGGTACGAAAGCAGCACTAATGAGCAGGTGCCTAAGTTGGAGAGAGAGAAGCCAGAAAACTAAAGGAAAAAAAAAAAGTTTACCATTCTTGAGGCCTAGAAGATGAACCACTTGTCTTTCATTGATGGACTGCCAGCCCATTTTATACCAGCGTGCCATTAGGGGTATGACTGGTTACGGACCGTGGTCACCTTAATGACCTTCGTCTCCTGCCCGTTTAACAGAATTTAAAGGGTAGCACACTACGATACGACAGCATGGCGAGAGTCCCGATGGCGGGTCCTGGATACGATCGCGCGGCGGGCCTGGTCATTCGACTATTCGTCATCTGATGTGCGGCTAGAATCGCGCATCAGAAGCGATCGTGAAGAGGGGGTCACGGCAGGTTGACTGACTTGAGCTCGTTACGTAATAAGCACGCGTAGTCGGTGATAGCTGCGAATACCCAGTGGTAGCCGCACAGAAGTGGGGATTTAGTCAACCTTCGTGTAGGTGATAGGGCGACGGGAGAGCTCTCCGAAATGGAGTACCCGGTAAACGGGTCGCCGGGACCCTACTACCAAGAAATTCAACCGCGTCTTTTCAAATTTTTTCAAAAGTCGAAAATTTGTATTTTCTTTATCCCTTGAAATTTTGATAATAATTAATACTATGGACCAATTCCTAGTGGATGCATACCAATTCAGCTGGGGCTTGATGAATATAGAGTCTTGGAAACTTTCCAACTTTCAACAAATTCGAAAAGTCCCGGGATACCCAAAGAAATGCTTTTCCTCTATGGAACAAAAAATGTAAACAAACAAAAAAGAACGCAAAACCGCACGGCATTTCTGGCTTGATTTCCTTTGAAGAAATCGAAGTTTGAGGTTAGGTCTCGGAAACCGCAGCGGTCGCCGTGCGGGAAACCTCAGCGGTTTTGGTGTGTCAGCTCTCATATAAACATGGGTTGTAATACTCAGCGGTTTTTTGGTGTGTCTAGGCCTTTACAGTTCATTGAATGCCCTATGGAAAACTTTGGTTGTCTCTTAGCCTTTCTCTCTGAGCTCATGTACCATTCATATAGTGAGTAGGTATTAGGAAAGTGTTTGGGAATAAGGGAGCATTAAAACACTACAAAACGGAACAGCCTAAGTACTGTAACCCATATACCTTGCCCCAGTAATTAACATTCCTCTCTACACCCATCTGCAGTGCAAGATAAGCCTCCTACAAAACGTTTAATACTGAAAGCCAGACTGTAGCCTCAAGCACCGTAACCGTAGCACTGTAAAGCAAGTCTCTCTTCTTCTTCCTACCCTGCGGTTAACTTACCCATTTTAGTGCCCATTTCAACTTTGTCGAAGAAGCATTCTTCACTGTGAGCGTCAACTGTGACGAAATACCCGTGGATAGGTTTCAACAACACAGAGAACGCAACACAAAGGCCGTAAATCGACCAGATATTTGCCATTTTACCCCGAAATAACTGATGACTTCTTGGAAAATAGGAAAATCCTAAAAAATCTAAAATCTTGAAAAAAGAAAATCTGATTTTTCAAATTTTGTGATTACACGTATCCCTGCTGACTGCTGATTTCACATGCGTGGTGAAGTTAGCTCTTCTTTGAATTTTTTATCCATTTTCAGGGGTCGGCAAACTTTTGAAGGAGAAAGCTGAGCGATATCCACTCCCGTTGACCTCCGTGATAGGTCGCCATTTTGGATTTCTTCAACATTTGTTTTTGTTGATGAGTAGATGAGTTGATGTGAAACTTTGATTTTGATAAAAATAAAAGTGATGATGATAAAGATTTTACAGTTTTTCAATTAACTTTGGAATTTTCCCTTTTCCTGTGATTATTTAACAGCAAGTTTCTTCTCTGGAAAGTAGACACTACTGAAGATTTCGTGCAGTCCTCACCAGGAAATTCTTAGCACTCTTGATCCGAGAACAGTTGGGAATAAATCTCAGGTACCTACCTACCTACTCATCCAAAAAGTAAAAGTAAAAAAAAAAAAAAAAAAACATCACTGGAAGTCTGGAAAACCCTTCGACTTCATAAGTTTCTATTGTATCACAGATTTAAGTCACAAAAAAGGTTTCTGTCCGATTGAATCAGGTGTTTCTTGGTCATTGAAGATTTTAGGCTAATCGGTTCATTTTCAATGATCATAGGTTGTAGAACTGCTTAAGCCCAGTTTCTGCTTTAGTGCAGGACTCACTTCAATTAATTACAGTCAAAATGAGTATTACCTAACATTTGTTGTTGAAGTCACAATAATTGAACCACCTGTCCGTTTTCCAACCATAAGAACCGTAAATAGTCTCTATCTGCTTCACTCACGCTTATTTGGAGAAAGGCTTTGGCTATGTCACCAGATACTCCAATCATATTTCTTCTAAAGCGAGCTAAACAAGAAGGAATTTTGTCAATTAAATTAGGGCCCTTCTCTAGGCATTGGTTGAGACTACACTTATTGGGTTCTTTGGCCGATGCGTCAAAGACGGGTCTCACTGGGGTGGTAGATCCTACCTTGACTACAGGGTGATGAGGTAAGTAGTAGGATGGGTTCTCAGAATCTTGTATAGGTACTCTTTCTATTATACCTTCTAACTCCCACCCTGTCAACACTTTCTGGTATTCAGTCTCAAGGTTTCCGCTCTTCAGTCTCTTTATGGTTGACTGAAGTCTCTTTTCCGCCAATCCTAAATTTACTGAGAGTGGTGGGTGACCGTCAACAAAGGGGAGACGCACCTCAAACCTAGAGATCCCTCTCATGAAGTGATGAAGCGTTGTGCTGATGGCCAGGATATATCTGCTCACCCATTTGTGTTTGTCTTGAAGCAATGCGTCACAGCCTGGGAGCCTGTGCTGGATATTATTTCGCTTGCAACCAGGTAATTATATTCCATTCACAAATAGCTCGATTTTTCTGATCAGACATTATTATTTGGGCTATAAATGAGGACTCTACAAAGTCTCATGTCCTCCTAGGACTACTGAACAAAAATCGATCTGGAGTCAAAACCAGACAAGTTAGCCAAGTGAATTTTCCTGACAGACATCTAAGACATATTTTGTTCTCGAGATATTTTGTTTACAGACAGACACACACACGGACCAATGGCTGAAACTTTGGATTTAGGCTCTAGGAACCTTAAAACGTGTTTTGGCATTAAAAACTGACCATCGAAATTTTGACCCGATTACATTACTTTCCTTCCTATAGGATAAGGAAAGTAAAAATTCCCGGAGGGACGGGCCCAGCTTGTTCAGTTCAAATTCTTCTCAACCTATGGACCTTAGCCACTTCATTCCCGTGTTCACCCACGTCCTCTGCACTAGAGATCCACTACTGAACCGTCCGCCCAAGTAGCTACTTTAATCGAGTAGCGACCAGTAGCGGCATTACCAGTGTGAAAAGATTATTGAAATATGAAAATCGATTGCAAAAGATGCACTTACTAATGCTGTGATAGCCACTAAAGTCGTGAGAAAACTCTGCTTTACTTACCACAAAGAATAATTAATGATTTGATTTGATTATTTGAGTTTTCATAATTATGTAATATGATGTACTTTAGATTGGTATAAAAGTACTCTTGAAAATACTCGACCGTTTTTTGGCGGTTTTCAGCTATAGCGACAAAACGGTTAGAGATGTTGTAAAAGTCAGGGTAAAAGAACACTCAAATAAGCATCGTTCAATAGGATAAGGAAAGTCGTGTGATGTTCACACCAGATTTTTTTTACTTTGCTTTTTCAGTTCCAACTCTTCTCAACCTATGGACCTTAGCCACTTTATTCCCGTGTTCACTCACGTCCTCTGCACTAGAGATCCACTACTGAACCGCGCCGCTAAACAATCTGCCTGGCAGCTGCTCACTAAACTCACAACCGAGAGAGCGCAGGTTCGAGTCCTGCTCGAACATTTCGCTTGGTACCAAGTATGTATCATTGAATGAAAATATCTTTTTTCCTTCCTATAAAACTGCATGTATCACTGAATGAAAATGTCTTTTTTCCTTCCTATAAAACTAGTATGTATAGCTTCGCTATACTTTGGTAATAGAAAGTGAAAATCTGGGGTGAACGTATCACCACTTTACTTATCCTATTGAATATGTATACGGGGAGATAGAGGGAACTGTAAAGAACTAAACACGAAAGAAAACTTTTTTTCTAGTCGACGGTCGCGTCCATTGATGTCGACCATGTGTGCATGTGCACTCAGCTTAACAACGGGGGTTTTATCTTCCTGAAATCGAAGGAGGACAGGCTAGTAGAAAGCCAATGGACATTATCTGTTGAGGATAAAGTCCGCCCCGGGCGGGAATCGAACCCGCTACCTAGCGCTTACAAGGCAGACGCGCTATCCTCCAACAAACTGTAACTGCTCGTCCCGAAAGCGAAGAGAGTTAAAGAGAAGAAGGAGAGTATAACATATCTGCTGATTTGATATTTCAGGTTCTTTCATTCAGTCAAAGTTCAGATATTAACAAGGATATTCGGTTGACAATTATAGAAGAAATTTGTCCCATGATTTTGCTTCTCCTAATCCAATGTATACCATACTGCGATGCAAATAACCTTAGACGTGTTTTGGCAACAAGTAAGTCTCTGATTTATTCTACTCCATTCTATTCTATTCTATATTATAATATGTACTCTATTCTATTCTGTTAATACAATGTTCCTATACCATACTGCGATGTAGACAACCTTAGACGTCTGTTGTCAACTAGTAAATCCTTATTCTATTAATCTACTCAATATTTATCATATTCTATTCTATTACCTGCCTCGGTGGTGTAGTGGCCATGACGCTCGCCTGGTAAACAGGAGGGCGTGGGTTCAATCCCAGCCGAGGTATGGAATATTCTCAACAATGTTTGAGAATTTGACCACAATAAGATTAGTAGCCTGCTATGCTGCTATAATAGTAGTTGAAGGGACTTTCAGTCCTTCAGTCCTATTTGAGCAATATATATAAGCAGTATAAGCACCATTTTTACTTTCCTTATCCTATAGGAAGGAAAGTAATGTAATCGGGTCAAATTTTCGATGGTCAGTTTTTAATGCGAAAGCACGTTTTGAGGTCCCTAGAGCCTAAATACAAAGTTTCAGCCATTGGTCCGTGTGTGTGTCTGTCTGTCCTTCTGTCTGTTTATTCTATTCTATATTATAATATGTACTCTATTCAATATCATTCTATTCTATACTGTTAATACAATGTACCTATACCATACTGCGATGTAGACAACCTTAGACGTGTGTTGTCAACTAGTAAATCCTTATTCTATTAATCTACTCAATATTTATCATATTCTATTCTATTACCTGCCCCGGTGGTGTAGTGGTCAAGGCGCTCGCCTGGTAAACAGGAGGGCGTGGGTTCAATCCCAGCCGAGGTATGGAATATTATTCTCAACAATGTTTGAGAATTTGACCACAATAATAGTAGTAGCCTGCTATGCTGCTTTAACAGTAGTTGAAGCGACTTTCAGTTCTATTTGAGCAATATAAAAAGGCAGTATAAGCACCATTTTTGTTCCTTATCCTATAGGAAGGAAAGTAATGTAATCGGGTCAAATTTTCGATGGTCAGTTTTTAGTGCCGAAACACGTTTAGAGGTCCCTAGAGCCTAAATACAAAGTTTCAGCCATTGGTCCGTGTGCTTGTCCGTCTGTCCTTCTGTCTGTAAACAAAATATCTCGAGATCAGTAAGAGCTAGCGACTTGAAATTTGGTATGTAGCTGTCAAATGTGATAAGGATGCGACACGAAACTTTTGGTTAAGATCGGTGCAACGGTTGGCGGTATTTTACCGCTTTTTGGCGGTTTTCGGTGTAATATTTTAACAATATCTCGGGAACGGTATGAGCTAGAGACTTGAAACAAAATATCTCGAGATCGGTAAGAGCTAGAGACTTGAAATTTGGTATGTAGATGTCAAATGTGACAAGGATGCGACACGAAACTTGGTTAAGATCGGTGCAACGGTTGGCGGTATTTTACCGCTTTTTCGGTTTTCGGTGTAATTTAACAATATCTCGGGAACGGTATGTATGAGCTAGAGACTTGAAATTTGGTATGTAGTCCACAAATGTGACAAGGGTTTCAAAACGTTTCGTTGAGATAGGTGCTGCGGTTGGCGGTATTTTGACCGCTTTTGGACAGGTTTCGACCGTTTTTTGGCGGTTTTCAGCTGTACCGACTAAACGGTTAGAGATATTGTAAAAGTTAGGGTATGAGAACAAGAACACCCAAAATAAGCATCATTCCATAGGATAAGGAAAGTCGTGTGATGTTCACACCAGATTTTTTTTTTTATTATTTATTTTTCAGGTACAATTCTCATCCAAAATTTCGCCATCGATCCCGTGCTAAGCTCTGCCTGTCTCATGCCTCTCCTTCCCTGGCTATCCAGTCTCTCAGCGACCGGTAGCGGCTCTTCCGAAAGCAGTAGCTACCCCTCAGTGACTAGTAACAACTCAGCGACCAGTGACGATCCTTCAATGACCCACAGACACTCCTCTGCACTCGGTAGCGACCCCTTGGCGATCGGTAGCTACGAAAGCCATGAGCAGTAGCTACCCCTCAGTGACTAGTAACAACTCAGCGACCAGTGACGATCCTTCAATGACCCATAGACACTCCTCTGCACTCGGTAGCCAGCCTTCAGCGATCGGTAGCTACGAAAGCCATGAGCAACGTATTAAAGAAACGCTGAAATGTGATATTCAGCGGTTTATTGGCTTGCTACTGACAAGATTGAGCGTCCCTGACAGTCCCAGAACTGAGCTCTCAAAAGGTAAGTAATGTAAGACGATTACCTACATAAGTAAAATCTTTAAATGTTCAAGTTTGAAAAAAAAAAAAGTTTGATAGGTCTTACCTGTCCCGCAATCGAAGATTAGGACAGGATAGGACAAAGCCAGCGTTCCGAGAACGAACATTATCCGTTTAGGATAAAATCCGCCCCTAGCGCTTACAAGGCAGACGGCTGACAAAAACATATTTGTTATTGGCTGTCTTTATATTAGATATCCTATATATTGTAACATTATTTCTTCCCGTTCTATTTTGGTCGGATGCAGGTCAGCTTCAATAGAGGATATCAAGGCATTTGCAGCAATGCCAGCTTAAGTAGTCTTCTGCAGATTATGACGATGGGTCAGCTCCCTGGTTAGGTGGTCACTGCGCTCGCCTTGCACGCGGGAGACCCGGGTTCGATTCCCGGCGGGGTCAAGAAATTTGTATCATGCAAAAACGATTGATTCCGTGGCTGGCTGTTGCGGGGCCCACTCAGCCTCGTGAGGAAAATGAGTAGCTATGACATATAAATGCGTGTCGACCTAGAATATTTTTTTGCCAGTCAAAAAGAGTTTCATCTTAATACAAAGGAACTTCTCTGGAAATACTGAAAATCTTTACTCCATTTATAATATTAGGGTTTACCGATCTTATCAAGACCGTTGACATACAATGCTGCAGTGAGCACCAAAGTTGTGACATAATAACACAAACTGCATTTTATTTTGGTTGGATGCTTGTTAATAATAATACCTAATAACACACTCATTTTCAAAATATTGTTTGTCTATTCAAGGAATCAAAGAAGAAGAAGGTCTGGATCAAGAGGAAGACAATAACGAGGAAACATTGTGCGAAGATTCACAGCTTCTGTTTACACTCAGTGAGAGAGTAATGACAGCACAGAGTTTAATCAGGTATGTATTCAGTCCTATTCAATAGATCAGTTGCGCTTACTTGGGTGACGTTTCAGTTCACAGAAAATCCGCTAGAGTCGGTAGCAAAGTTCAGAGCTAGATTTAACTTGAACCGTTAGCTGAACACTGATTGGCTAGACTAACTTACTGAATCAACTTGTCAAAGTTAAGTAAACAAACGCCAATTACAGTGGTACCGACAGTCATTATTATTATTATTATTATTATTATTATTATTCCTTCTCTTTTCGATTTCGGGACGATAAGACCTTAGCAGTTATAGTTCCCTCTGTCAAAGATTTCAGCCATTGAACTGTAACTGCTAAGGTCTTAGGTAAGGCGATAGTAACCAAAGTCAGGTAAGGCGATATCCACCTTACCTGTTCTGGAATCCAACCTCTGAACTTAGAACTACCTCCGCATTTTAGAAGAGAGAGTTTATCAAAAAATAGACCTTTACCTGAATTGCAACAATGTGGGGATTTCCTGCAATCTGATTGGTTCCTTCATTTTGGGTTGATGACTCATTGCTGTCACATTGATCTGGATGAACTATAAGCAAGAAGTTTCAATATTCCTTGCCTGACACCCGATTGATTGGATTTTGCCTCTCACTAGAACAACAAGCAAACTAGGCTGACAATTTAATAGGTATGTAAAATGTAAATGCAGTTTCTTTTTGTTATTATGTCACAACTTTGGTACTCACCGCAGCATTGTAGGATTTTCCCAATATCTCAATAATCCTAACATCCAATGTTTACCTACCATGCTGGCACCGGTCGCTATGTGCATTCATATGTCATAGCTACTCATTTTCCTCATGAGGCTGAGTGGACCACAAGTTTGGCCATGCCTCGGGATGAACTAGCGGGATTCCGGAGCGAAGCGACGGAATTCAGCTAGTTTAAAAATAAAAACAATATTTATTTATTTAACAAAAGTTAGAGAAAAAAAATCACCAACTTTTCTTTTTGATTGTGTTTTTATTATTATTTTTTCTACTGTTTTTTACTCTCCTAGATATCCTGTGTGGTCGAAGGTGTGTGATATAGAGGGTACTGTAACCGCAGAGGTGTTCCGAGAACGAACCTTGTCTGTTTAGGATAAATGGTTTGGAACCCGCGGTCTAGCGCTTACAAGGCGAATGTCCAAGCTAACCAGGCTGGCTCCAAGCGCCTATTCCTATTCTATTTCAATTCATTTCTATTCTATTCTATCGAATTCTATTCTCTTCCATTCCACCTTATTCTATTCTATTCTATCGAATTTTATTCTCTTCCATTCCACCTTATTCTATTCTATTCTATCGAAATCCTTGTTTACAATTTCCTATTTTTGTTTACAATTCCATTCTTTTCCATCCTATATTTAGCGTTTACAATTTCGTACCTATTTATTTTTACAATGTTTAATCCTTGTTTACAATTTCCTATTTTTGTTTACAATTCCATTCTTTTCCATCCTATATTTAGCGTTTACAATTTCGTATTTATTTTTACAATGTTTAATCCTTGTTTACAATTTCCTATTTTTGTTTACAATTCCATTCTTTTCCATCCTATATTTAGCGTTTACAATTACCTATTTATTTTTACAATGTTTAATCCTTGTTTACAATTTCCTATTTTTGTTTACAATTCCATTCTTTTCCATCCTACATTTAGCGTTTACAATTTCGTATTTATTTTCACAATGTTTAATCCTTGTTTACAATTTCCTATTTTTGTTTACAATTCCATTAATTCTATTCTATTCTATTTTTCTATTTCCAGACCAGATATCTACGGTAAGGAGCTAGTGCCTCTACTTTCGTCCATTCTATCCGCTTACGCCTCTCCAGAGTCGAGTAGCGCGCCTGCTACACTCGCGCTAAGCGCGATTCGCGAGTTGTGCGCGGCCGATGTGGTAGATTTCGCGAGTGTATGGTCGACGCTCGGTGTTCTGAGGCATGACACGCGACCCCGCGTTCTGGTCAGGTGAGTGAGGGTTCGAAACCCGGCCTAGGTAGAGAATTTATTAAATTATTACCGTAGTCTGGCTGGGAGACTTTAAATAGGGAGGAGACCAGCTTAGTCTGGCTGGGGGACGTTGAACAGGGAGTATACCAGCTTAGTCTGGCTGGGAGACTTTAAACAGGGAGTATACCAGCCTAAATTTCCCTTGCTGAAGAAATAGCAAAGGTTGAGTGCGAAAGGCATCCACTCGTAAAATTTTTGTAGCCAAAACCAAATGTCAGCCTAAAGCTGATTGAGAGACTGACGAAAAATGGCGGCCCCGTCTGAACACGGGACAAGGAGAAGAAAAAGAAGAAGATTAAACCCATAAAATACACACGAGACCTTGTTTAGACTGCGGGGGTAAAAGGACTTTTTAGTCTCATTCTGGCAGGATGAACAAGGTTTTTTTTTAAAAACATTGTTGCCGTTTATCCGTGTTATATTGCTCTGTTCCTGGTGTATTATACGAACCTCCTGGTAACCACATAGCGGCAACACTGTATTGCTATGGCAACACATAGACACACTCCTAACCAAGGTAAGTCACATATATCCTTCCATTGTTGCCGTTTATCCGTGTTATATTGCTCTGTTCCTGGAACCTCCTGGTAACCACTTTGGAAACACATAGCGGCAACACTGTATTGCTATGGCAACACATAGACACACTCCTAACCGAGGTAAGTCACATGTATCCTTCCATTGTTGCCATTTATCCGTGTTATATCGCTCTGTTCCTGGTGTATTATACGAACCTCCTGGTAACCACTTTGGAAACACATAGCGGCAACACTGTATTGCTATGGCAACACATAGACAAACTCCTAACCAAGGTAAGTCACATGTATCCTTCCACTGTTGCCATTTACCCATCTTATGCAGCTCTGTTCATGGTGTATTATACGAACCTCCTGGTAACCAATTTGGAAACACATAGCGGCAACACTGTATTGCTATGGCAACACATAGACACACTCCTAACCAAGGTAAGTCACACACTGAGCTCACAAAAGGTAAGTAAGTAAAGTAAGACGATTACCTACATAAGTAAAATCTTTAAATGTTCAAGTTTGAAAAAAAAAAAAAGGTTTGATAGGTCTTACCTGTCCCGCAATCGAAGATTAGTACAGGATAGGACAAAGCCAGCGTTCCGAGAACGAACATTATCCGTTTAGGATAAAATCCGCCACTAGCGCTTACAAGGCAGACGGCTGACAAAAACATACTTGTTATTGGTTATCTTTATATTAGATATCCTATGTATTGTAACATTATTTCTTCCCGTTCTATTTTGGTTGGATGCAGGTCAGCTTGTCAGCTCCCATGGTTAGGTGGTCACTGCGCTCGCCTTGCACGCGGAAGACCCGGGTTCGATTCCCGGCGGGGTCAAGAAATTTGTATCATGCAAAAATGATTGATTCCGTGGCTGGCTGTTGCGGGGCCCACTCAACCTCGTGAGGAAAATGAGTAGCTATGACATATAAATGCGCATAGCGACCGGTGCCAGCATGGTAGGTAAACATTGGATTTTAGGATTATTGAGATATTGGGAAAATCCTACAATGCTGCAGTGAGCACCAAAGTTGTGACACAATAACACAAACTGCATTTTATTTTGGTTGGATGCTTGTTAATAATAATACCTACCTAATAACACACTTGCTCATTTTCAAAATCTTTTTCAAAATATTGTTTGTCTATTCAAGGAATCAAAGAAGAAGAAGAATGTCTGGATCAAGAGGAAGACAATAACGAGGAAACATTGTGCGAAGATTCACAGCTTCTGTTTACACTCAGTGAGAGAGTAATGACAGCACAGAGTTTAATCAGGTATGTATTCAGTCCTATTCAATAGATCAGTTGCGCTTACTTGGGTGATGTTTCAAAGTCATAGAGCTGGAAAAATGAGGACCAACGGAATTTTTCTTTTTCTTCTAGGGTCTCGTATATTTGATGGGTTAAAGAATAATACATACAACTAACAATTCAGTAAAAAGACCTTGCTTAACTAGAAAAAAAAGGGTAATAGAATAGAATAGAATATAGCTTGTTTATACTACCAGCATAGGACTGAAAAGTCCCTTTACTCTCGCAGTCTAAACAAGGTCTTATATATTTGATTGGAATAACATTACATTTTATGGAACAATAATCAAGACCTGTTTAATTTTTAAAAAAAAAAAAAAAATGTCTTCACTCACACATATTGCCATACACATCTCAACTCACGTACATACATACCACTGCACATGCTCACCATCACCACACACACTATACCACCCCTACACAACACCACCGTGTAACACAACACCGGGTAAATGTAAATTAATTGGTTGTAGTATAGAGAATGACAATAAAATAAAATACAACAGGTAAAGATAGGTAGTACAGTAGTAAAGAGAAATGGATTTCATTTCAACCAAGTAGGCAATCAAGATTGGATCCAGATACTTTTTGAACCACATCTTTCTGGCATCACATGAGCTCACGTGGCGTGATAGTAGTGTGTTTCTACCTTAACTTTTATTAAAATTAGACGGATTATTCTTTTTCATTCCAAGTTATTAAAAACGTTGCTTGAATTCTCCACGAAAATCTAAAGCTGACTTCTTGTTTCACGGTGTACTTTATTAAATTGGCCACAATTAAATTACTTCTAATAAGCCTAGTTAGCTTGGTTGTCTGCCTTGTAAGGGCCAGGTTGCGGATTCGATTGCCGCCCGGGGCGGATTTTATCTTAGTGAGATAATGTTCGTTCTCGGAACGACTGGCTTTCTCCTATCCTGTCTTCCTTCTCTCTTCGCTCTCGGGACAGTTTTCAATCCTTGTTTACAATTTCCCATTTTTGTTTACAATTCCATTCTTTTCCATCCTATATTTTTTAGCGTTTACAATTTCGTATTTATTTTTACAATGTTTTATCCTTGTTTACGATTTCCTATTTTTGTTTACAATTCCATTCTTTTCCATCCTATATTTAGCGTTTACAATTTCGTATTTATTTTTACAATGTTTAATCCCTTGTTTACAATTTCCTATTTTTGTTTACAATTCCATTCTTTTCCATCCTATATTTAGCGTTTACAATTTCGTATTTGTTTTTACAATGTTTTATCCTTGTTTACAATTTCCTATTTTTGTTTACAATTCCATTCTTTTTCATCCTGTTTTTAGCGTTTACAATTTCGTATTTGGCCCACTCAGCCTCGTGAGGAAAATGAGTAGCTATGACATATAAAAGCGCATAGCGACCGGTGCCAGCATGGTAGGTAAACATTGGATGTTAGGATTATTGAGATGTTGGGAAAATCCTACAATGCTGCAGTGAGCACCAAAGTTGTGATATAATAACACAAAGAAACTGCATTTTATTACAGATTTCACAAGCTGCTGTCCTATGTCTCTATCTACCGTGTCTCTGTGAGCATCTAGACACAAGCGTATTTCAGCAGTACTTTGATTCTACCCTGAAACTGGAATATGACTGTTTTCTTGACGATTGGAACCCTAAGGGAGAATTGATCCAAGAACCAGGGACTGCTGATGACTGTAGGAGAGAACTGTGTAGTGTCCCCTATGCTTTGGTCAGCTACTTTAAAGGTAAGACATGCCCTAACCCATAAGAGTCGAACTTTTTTTTCGTTGGATCTTGCTGAACTTGAACCGCTTCTAACTCCGGACCGGTACTGAGTAACTATATCAAATAATATTGAAAATAGTAGGAAATTTTATTTTCTAACTATTAGACTAGTCCCCGATGCACTCTGACGTGGAGCGACTGAGATATTAGCGAAAAGAGAGAAGGGTTTGGTCAAGTTAGGGGTTTGCTCCAGGTTGAGGATGGTGAACTCCTTGTTATTCGAAGTGGTCACTTCTCCTAGCCATGACTGAAAATCAATGGAACAGTTGTGCTGACTTAGGTGAGGTTTTAAAGTCAAAGAGCTGCCAGCCTAGTTAGCTTAGTTGGTAGTGCGTCTGCCTTGTAAGCGCTAGGCCGCGGGTTCGATTCCCGCCCGGGGCGGATTTTATCCTGATGGGATAATGTTCGTTCTCGGAACGGCTGGTTTTCTCCTATCCTGTCTTCCTTCTCTCTTCGATTTCGGGACGAAAAGACCATAGCAGTTACAGTTCCCTCTATCAAACCTCTTAAAATAATAATAATGATAATAATAATAATAATAATGAAAAAAAATCATATTCCATTCCCAGGACAACATTCCTCTCATTCTAACCACACTCGAATCTCTATCGCGTGCCCGGGACCCCAGTTTGAACGCGTTTCTGGTCACCCTGTATACGCGGCTTTGGACCATTGAGCCGCGCACGTTCCAGTTTGTTTTGCCGCTGCTGAGTGAGTCTGCTGCAGGTCAGGCGACCAGAGGGGCGGCCAAGGTGTGGGTGTACGATGTGGTGAGAGCTGCGGCTATGAAAACCATCTGTGAAACCAAGTAAGTAGCGGAAAAAAATCTTTGAAATCTTATATTATAAAAACAAGATCCATTCACTCACCATTCCGATCGATCTGATGTCTTCGCTTTCATTTCTTGATAACTGGTACAACCCGATGCCTTCACAACTTGATCAATGTACATCAATTTGACCTTCCTCTTCCTTGCTTGCCATCTCTTCTTCCTTCGATGATATTGACCAAAATACTCATTGTGTTTAAACAAATGTCCAATCCATTTATGTCTTCTTTCTTCCAGTGTCTTCCAAATCTGTCTACTTTCACCAACCAGTTGCAATACTCTCTCGTTGCTCATTCTTTCAGTCCATTTCACTTTCTTCATTTTCCTCCAACACCATATTTCAAAGGCTTCTATCCGTTTTCTATCTCTTTCACGTTTTACCAATCGGTAAAACGGGGGTTTTGCGCGATAAAATAGAGTTGTAGAAATCCGCCCCGGGCGGGAATCGAACCCGCGGCCTAGCGCTTACAAGGCAGACGCACTACCAACTAAGCACTAAGCTAACTAGGCTGGCTTTTCCGTTCTTGGATAGGCATGGACGTAAAAGAATGTGCCTTGAAGTAATGCAAAAGTGGTTCCGAGGTACAATCTTTTTCTAAAAAAAAGCGGTACAATCTTTTTCTAAAAAAAAAAGTTGACTACCTACCCCAATGTCTATTTTCTGTTTCTAGGAGAATGCTTTCTAAAGCTATTCAGTCGCGTAGACTTCAGCTCCATGTCCCTGCAGTCCGACTGTTGTCTTTACCGCCACAACACACCGGACGGTACAATTCTACATCACAACCAATCAGCGAGCTCCAATTTGGACCAATCACAGAGCGCCAAATTTGACGAATCACGGGGGTCCAAAGTTGAACAATCCCAAAGCCTCTTCGACCAATCAAAACGCTTCAATTTGGACCAATCAGAGGGGTCCTATGCTAGCTTTGTTACTTTTATGACGGCTTGTATTGAACAAGAGTTGCAAACCTATAGGTAATCACCAACCAGCGAGCTTTAATGTGACCAAACAAAGTCGACCAATAAATGACCAAAATTTATTTTATTTTTAACATAATATTACATATGGGAAATAACTTTCAACATATGAATATCTAAATTTCTCTCATTCATTCAGGACTTTCCTAACGATGGACGTGATAGATAAAATGACTGACATCTGTGCTTTCTTGATGATAGTTATTATTATTATTAAAAAAATTTCCAGTCTCATTGGATTGTTGGAGTGTGGTGCACCCAGCCATAGTGGTAACCCTTCCCCGGAGTCCCAGGAGCTCAGCTATGAAATCTCCAGTGTACTGTGGAGCTATGTAGCTCAGAATATAAGCGACCAAGTTACTGGAGCAGCTTTCAGGTAAGTCTAATGGTAAAAATAACTTCGATATCCTGTCTTCCTTCTCTCTTCGATTTCGGGACGATAAGACCATAGCAGTTACAGTTCCCTCTGTCAAAGCTCTTAAAAAAAAAGAATCGTAGATATTTTTCAGCTGTTTCGAACATCCAGTGTACTGTGGAGCTATGTAGCTCAGAATATAAGCGACCAAGTTACTGGAGCAGCTTTCAGGTAAGTCTAATGGTAAAAATAACGTCAACTTTTATATAACTTGGAAAAAAAAAGTTGAAAAAATTAATAAATAATAACAAAAGACTCATTTCTACCGTTTATTTCAATCAAAACTCCACATCGTCTTCAAGAATATCACAATTTCTACCATCACAGTGCATACATACTGCATCGTGATATTTCTCTAGGAATGATTTGGACCTCTGTCGAGCTTTGAGTTCTTTTAGTTTGAGATATTTCAAATAATAGTCTAGGAATTTGAGGACAATTGTGCTGATCAGGATGGGAAGAACTGAAAGAGGAGTAGAATAGAATAGAATAGAATAGGATAGAATGGGCAGAAATCGAGCTTTGAGTTCTTTTAGTTTGAGATATTTCAAATAATAGTCTAGGAATTTGAGGACAATTGTGGTGATCAGGATGGGAAGAACTGAAAGAGGATTAGAATAGAATAGATTAGGATAGAATGGGCAGAAACTAAATAGACTAGAATAGAATATAGAATATACCTTGTTTATCCTGCCCTAATAGGACTGAAAAGTCCCTTTACCCCAGCAGTCTAAACAAGGTCTCGTGTATTTGATGGGTTAAAGAATAATACATACAACTAACAATTCAGTAAAAAGACCTTGCTTAACTAGAAAAAAAAGGGTAAATGTAAATTAATAGGTGGTAGTAGAGAATGACAATAGAGGGAGCTGTAACTGCTAAGGTCTTATCGTCCCGAAATCGAGAGAAGGAAGACAGGATAGGAGAAAGCCAGCTGTTCCGAGAACGAACCTTGTCCGTTCAGGATAAAATCAGCCCCGGGCGAGAATCGAACCCGCGACCTAGCGCTTACAAGGCAGACGCGCTACCGTCCAAGCTAACTAGACTGGCTAAGTGGCTATTGCTATTTCTGGCTGAGTTTCAATAGTGAAGAGCCAGCCTAGTTAGCTTAGTTGGTAGTGCGTCTGCCTTGTAAGCGCTAGGCCGCAGGTTCTATTCCCGCCCGGGGCGGATTTTATCCTGATGGGATAATATGTTCGTTCTCTGAACGGCTGGCTTTCTCCTAGATCGGAAGAGCGGTTCAGCAG
>NW_007379549.1:45522-47933 GCF_000475195.1 Diaphorina citri
AACCCCCCCCTTTTTTTTTTTTTTTTTTTTTTTTTTTGTCAAAACAAGTTTTTAGGATTTTTTAATTGTGTTGAGCATAAATGCTTGTCAGAAATGCCTTTTCTTGCTTAATACACTACGCTAAAATTTCATGACTTGACTTGGACTCGAACCACCAACCTCCAAATCCAGAGTTCACCGTGGTAACCACTACAGCACTGGAAGTAACTCTATACACGTAATAATGCTTGTAATTGAAGTACTTACTTATTCTATTAGTGTGGAACTGTAGGCCCACAAGGTCTTTTTTTTAACCGATTGACATTGAAATGTCTTTTTTTTGCCTGGTGTCTTGTTTTGTTGCTGATGGCAGCAATTTTGCTGATTGTTCGTCCATAATTGAATGAGAAAAAACGCACTAATAGCAAAAAAAAAAAATAGTACCTATACCACCTCCTACTTACTTATTTTGTCACTAGGAATAAGGTACCCATATCTAAGGTATAAGTTAGGTCATAAGTGCTAATTGAGATTGTCTACCTACTTACGGCCCTTGGCTAGGGGGCTAGGTTGTTTACTTGGTCTTTTTGCCAGCCTAGTTAGCTTAGTTGGTAGGATAAAATCCGCCCGGGCGGATTTTATCCTACCAACTAAGCTGATGGGATAATGTTCGTTCTCGGAACGGCTGGGTTTCTCCTATCCTGTCTTCCTTCTCTCTTCGGTTTCGGGACGATAAGACCATAGCAGTTACAGTTCCCTCTGTCAAACCTCTTAAAAAAAAAAAAATATTATCTACCTACTCAGCGATATTTACATTGAGTTCGTATATCCGTGATGACAGACCACAGGAATTCTTTGATCAAATCCACCATAGTTCCCAGCTTCCTATGTTCAGTTCCATACAGTAATATGATCAGGATTAGGGATTCCACAATCACTATCACCAACAGACACTTCATTGTCCAAGGGCTAAACTAAAGATAGAAACACTAAAGATAAAGATTATTATAATATATTTAAAATATTGTAGCCCTAAGTTTATTTATTTTATTGTAAAATGTATTACCTATGTAATATTCATTGATTTTGTAATTGCCTTGAAAGGGGCGTAAAATCAATTATTAAAAAAAAAGAAAAAAAAACACACTACCATCACATCTCACATGAGCTCACGAGGTCAGTGTGGCTACTATCATGAACGAAATCACCTAACTTATTATGGGAGAACTTTGAACCACATCTTTCTGGCATCACATGAGACGAAATCACCTACTTTATTATGGGAGAACTTTGAACTACATCTTTCTGATATCACATGAGCTCACGTGGCGTGATAGTAGTGTGTTTCTACCTTAACTTTTATTAAAATTAGACGGACTATTCTTTTTCACTCCAACTTATTAAAAAATAAAAACCTTGCTTCAATACTCTACGAAAATCTAAAAGCTGACTTCTTGTTTCACGGTGTACTTTATTAAATTGGCCACAATTTAATTACTTCTAATAAGCCTAGTTAGCTTGGTTGATAGCGCGTCTGCCTTGTAAGCGGCAGGTTGCGGATTCGATTCCCGCCCGGGGCAGATTTTATCTTAGGGAGATAATGTTCGTTCTCGGAACGGCTGGCTTTCTCCTATCCTGGTCCTCCTTCTCTCTTCGCTATCGGGACAGTTTTCAATCTTTGTTTACAATTTCCTATTTATTTTTACAATGTTTAATCCTTGTTTACAATTTCCTATTTTTGTTTACAATTCCATTCTTTTCCATCCTAAATTTATGAATCATTAGTGGGACCTATTTGAATCACCAATCGATAAGGAAGACAGGATAGGAGAAAGCCAGCCATTCCGAGAACAAACATTATCCCATCAGGATAAAATCCGCCCCGGACGGGAATCGAACCCGCGGCCTAGCGCTTACAAGGCAGACGCACTACCAACTAGGCTGGCGTAAGGTTAAGAAATGGTGTGTTTTTAAAGTCTGAACAACCCTAAATATTTTTTAATTTAATTTTTGGGTCTGGATTTCAATATGTATTGATGAATCATTAGTGGGACCTATTTGAAGCACAAATCACCAATCGATATGAATTCCCCATTTTTAGTGCTTCCCCTATTGGCGGGAGAACCTGGAATAGGCCATAACTCCGCCCCCGGTTGTCGGATCGAGCTCAAACTTATACCATAGTACTGCGTTCTTTAACACCTTTGATAAGATGCATCACAAATAGGGGGTTTAAAGTAGGGTCCACTAATGATTCGTGTTGAAATTCAGACCTAAAAATTAAATTTAAATTTGCAATCCTGATGGTCTCAGGACTGTTTCTAAAATTAATTTTTGGGTCTGATTTTCAATGTTCAATTGTATTTTTTAATGTTATTATTTTCAGCACTCGACATTCTGTCACGATCATACTCGAAGCCTCTCCCCCCTCT
>NW_007379550.1:0-48646 GCF_000475195.1 Diaphorina citri
CGGGCTAGAATCAATAACTGTTTGAATGAGCTGAAAACTCTTATCCTAGATGCCATGAAAAAAGACGTAAGTATTTTACCTATTTAACCCTATTTTTCACATATTTTCATTGTGGTACATAGTGAGGCATGTCTATTACTTATTCAGTACAGGTACAAAATTACCAGAACTACCTACTTTAATTCACAGTCGTGTAGGTATATCATCACTTATTTACTTATTGTAAACATAATTTAGTAGAGGTATTAAATTATTGTCTGTTCTTCTTTGTTTAAATAAATAACACATGTTTGTCTGATGGAGTATTTAAACTGTGCCAGTACTGCACCTGATGATTTAATGTTCCATATTGGACATGTCATAGAAATCCAACAAGTGTTCTGCAAAATGCAAATAATTTGCAGTTCTAAAACACTTAAGCGTCATTTAGTTCAGCTGCTGTTAATAACGCAAATAATTGTGTAGTGTATGAGTAGGTACAGGTAGTCAGTAAATGTTATTTACTTTCACTCTATGCCAATCTAACCTAGTTGTTTATTGTTTCTTTTGTTACAGCCGGCGAGACATTCAAAGCTGGAAAAGGCTGACATTTTGGAGATGACAGTGAAACATTTAGAAAATATGCAAAGACAACAACTAGCTCTGAGCGCAGCAACTGATCCACATGTTCTCAACAAATTTCGTGCAGGATTCAGTGAGTGTGCAGGAGAAGTGGGGAGATTTCCAGGACTTCATTTTTTTTTTTTTTTCTGGCTTAATTGTGGCAGCTAGGGTAACTACGGTTCTCTTGAAGAGACTCTGCCACTCAACCGCTTTCTATTTCATAATTCGAACCGAAGTTCCCGTCCATAGATTTGGGTGTACTAAGAGTGCTAAGACCATGTGTTGCAATTCTTTCCCCAGCAGAGATTATTCGCTAATAATGGTTGACATAATTATTATCTACTTAATTATCATTATATATCTGTTTCAAGATATAGTGTAGGTAATTGTGGGTAGGTGGATACCTACGCTAGGCTATTTTATGACCATTGGTCGATTTTTACAAACAGAAATATCAACGAATAACAGTTTATGAAGAACGAAGAGAACACTATTAAGGAGAAATAGGTACTTACATAATATTTTTACTTACACAGAAAAAGAAGAGAAAAAAACTTAATAATTTATCATTCCACCTACCAACATAAATTCAATTTTAAATTGTTAATTTAGCAACTTTTTACTTCAATGCGCCCAACCTGTTTTAATTATAATAGAAGTACTTACTTTTATTCTCTTCATTACTGTTTTATTTATTACAAAATAAAATTTGGTTTGGACCAAATTTAGGTTGATCGTAAATCTGTCGCACCCAACCAAAAGCAATTTAAACAATGGTAATTTTTTGGCAATCTCCGTAAAGTTTGACCATTCGTTTGCAGAGTAAGCTTCTGAATTGAGTCTGAATGCTGTGGATATTATTAGGTACCTTTTGTTGTTAAATGAAGAATTTTATGTGTGACCAGTTGAATTTTGATAAATATGTCAATTTAATAAAACTCCGAGTGGGCTTGAATGTCCAATTATCACTTAATGAGGTTCTTTTTCCTTATTTGAAATTCAAGAATATTTTAACAAATCAATCAATGTACCTAATTGAGTCTTTTATCGTTCATTATCTCAGAATATTTGAAAGTAAAGATCTAAAGATTAGGTACCTATCGAAATTGGTGTGATAATCGTACAGTTCATCCTTTGATTTTGAAAATCACAACTTCGTATTAGATTAGACTTCCCAATTTAAGACGAGGGTCTTAAAATGACATAATTCAGTAGAAATGGTATATTTTTTCACCAAATTTGTGTCACATTTGGTTACTATACCTATCAATAGCCTCCAATTTCAGGAACAGATGATGTGTGACAAAATTGTGGTCTGGTTCCTGCCAGAAGGATATTCCCTAATCTTGAGAAAATTTGTGGTATCGATACTCCTCTATGGTCATGGTCGTGGGCCATGAGGTATGTTATGGTAAGAAGGTTCATATTTTGGGCATCTGGGCTTTCTCAAGTGCCACATTAATTAATTTTCGAACCCTTGATAACCTTTACATCACACGTGAGGGATGTTTATCATAATATTCACATGTTTAGTAATGCGGGGATGAAACATCCAATTTTAGTTCTTTTAAACGCCATTTAGTCTTTCCTAAATGTTACCTATCTAAATCTTATGACTTCTACAATCATGTTTGTGTTCTTGACGCGATGGTACATCATTTTATTGCACTTCCTCTAATTTTGTTCTCGTTTAATACTCAGTCACTGAATCCACCTTATCTTACTTGACTCTAACCTGAAATAGTAGATGAATAAGGAAAGTAAAAGAAAGGACATTGTATTGATTATTATAGATAGAATTAGATACCAACATGTGTGAACTTGCTCGGGCGTTATAAACCGTTACTGGATTTCATTTATGTTTACACCAAAATATGACGTTCATTAATTCATTCCATTTTGCAAAAAAGGAAGATGCTCATCCCAAACTGTTCCTGAGGCACTAAAGAAAGTGACAAACTAAAAATATAAAAAAGTTAATGTCAACTTCACAGCAGACGAGTGTCTACTGTCCGAATGGAATGCCCATAATATCAAAGAAGTACTTTGTTCACTGAACATTGTGCCCATATAAATAGAGGTGAACCTACTTTTCATTCAAAACCAGAAATTGAAACATCAAAATTAAAATTCCCTTGAATAAGTCCATGCTTATCATACGAATATAGACGATTCTATTGATTCAATTCATATAAATGTATATTCTCGTCAAATAACTTAGTTATTGGTAGTCCTTTTTAAGCAAAAAGCACTCCAAATACCTACCTACATTATGAATAGAAAGATATTGACAGTAAATTTTATGTAGTCTTGGTGTCGTAAACCATTCACAGCGGCTACTTTTTAGTAGGTACATATATCTAAGGTGTATTGGATTTTGACCAATAAATCGACAGAATTGAACAATCGATATGGGACAAAAACACTGTCGTCACAAGCAGTAAAGCCTTCAGACCGTCTGAGAGATCGGTTAGAATCCTTTTTCGTCACACACGTTCCTACGTCTGAAAATGAGTGGTCGGCATGGAGTGTACTGCGTAAAGTAGGGTGAGTAAATCAGATGTTAAATATCGCCTAAGTTTTCATTACTTTGCAATTTTTTGATTGACCCCAGGATCGAAGTCTGTTGTAAGTTGGTGGAATTGGCCGATTTCTCACTGAAGTTTTAAATAAATACTAGGGTATAGGTAGGTAGGAAGGTAGGTGTACCTATTCATTTGATAGCATCACACAGTATCAAGACTACACACCAAACAAGCTTCTAATTTCTTATGTTTGATGTACCGAATTGAATAGACCCGAAGAAAATGCATTCCGAAGACAACTGCAAGCAGGGTAGCAACATTAGTAGTCAATGGTGAATGCAATGACGAATTCATTATAGTTTCAACAGGTGACAAAGAATTGAAACAGTTGCTGTACACTACTTACCTGACTTCTTTTGGGGCATTCCGCGTTCATTACTGCTGTTTAATTTACAAAATAATCGAAAGCGAAACTTTTTGTGTAGGTACTGTTTCTTTCTTTGTTGAAATGTTTTCCTTCGTTGTTGTAGGTATTGAATGTCGAAAATACATTTAGAGTTTCTTTTCCTTTTAGGTATCTACCAAATGACTGTGAGATTTAAGGTATTTCAGAGTGGGATATGATGGAGAAGAAAGGTTGATAATATCTAAAAATGTCATCAAGATTGTTTCTTGTGTCGTTTTCGTTCAAGTTGACGACACGGGTGCATAATGTTACTAAACATAACCACCAACCACCCAGAAGCACGAATTCAAATCATAAAAACCAACCAAATTACAATTTTACAATTTCCTCCTCAACTCGACTGTAAATGTGAACAATTTAATAGTTCTCATCAAGGAATCATGTGATTTCTGACGAAATAATAAAAGCAGTTTTATAGATTCACCCATTAAATAATTGAAATTCTCACATCTTTCGTCATTAAAGTATTATAAAAGGCCCTCTTAAAGTCCATAAAATTATGAAAATAATAAAAAGGGTCGTAATGATTGAGCTGAATATTTAAGAGGAAGGATGTTGGTCTTTAATTTTGAAGAATTAGGGTACATGACGATTTAACGTCTGGAGTTGCAGGCTCCTTAGGTGGTGTACCAGAATATGTACCTACCTATGAGTAGAAAAAAAACTTCAAAAAAATGATGAAAACAATCCAGTTTTTCTTTGTTTAATAACATAATAACTTAGGTACCCATATCAGCCTATCAGCAATAGGTATCTGCTGAATCAATACAAAACGTGATACCTACATCTTTCTCCTTGAGTAAGGATGACCAAATACTATCAACTTGTGTATTGTTTACATTTTATAATGCATTTTCATATTGTCAACTACTCGTATCACATTGGATTAGAAGTTGTCACAATTCATCAATGAACAATACTAAACAAATTTAATCCTCTACATCTTCAGCGGTCTTAAGTAATCTTAGTAAGTAGGTATATAAGTAGCTGCATACCTACAATATATGATCTCCATTTAATCTAACTGCTTCTAATAACATAATGTTGACATTGAACAAGCTTTTGCCTACAACAATCTCTGCTCACGAAGCGAAAACAAATTTAATCCTCTACATCTTCAGCGGTCTTAGTAAGTAGGTATATAGGTAGCTGCATACCTACAATACATGATCTCCATTTAATCTAACTGCTTCTAATAACATAATGTTGACATTGAACAAGCTTTTGCCTACAACAATCTCTGCTCACGAAGCGTTCAAAGTTATCAACCTAATTCTTTTAATGCCCAAATTCACCAAAACTTCATAACGTACCCTAATAAAAATTAAGTTACTTTTGGTTCGTGATGAAACTTTTGAAGAACACGAATAAAGGAAGAACTTAGTAGGGATCAGACATACAATTTAATATTCGAACGACTTTAGGGGCCCGTTCTGGTAGGATCTTGAAGAACTAATCTTCTTAAATAAGGACGAGCAAGGTGAGGTTACTGAGTCATAAAGTTTGACTGAATAAAAATAATATTTATGAGCAGAACACAATAAAATGCCATATAAGCATAGAAACGACGACCATTTAGGCAGGGTCGACTACAGGCGAAGATAATCCTTCCAGGAAATATCAAACTTGTATTTATTCGGTCGAAAAAGAAGGAAAGGTTCCGGCCGTGTTTACCTATGGAAAGAAACACTGTGATATTGTTTTTGGTGAAAGAGGCACATCCACTAATTTGAAGAACTTTGTTTTTTGGTTCTTTGGTTCGTAGATCTCATTATTTTGTAATAGGAACTTATCTAATAAATGAATACCAAAATTACCAACTATGATATGATAATTTCCAAATTCGAAACCTGCCCACCAACCATAAGAACCATTACAGAAACAACAGAAACAAACCGTTTTAAAATGTCAAACTTTGGTCACCCGAGATGTCCAGTCCCTAGCTACCAGGAACTTACGTGCTCCCCTGATCAAATAGGGGGCACTTATAATCCCCTCCCCTCCCCCCTCTCCATTCTCTGGGGAGGAAACACCCCATTAGTTCTGGTCGTAAATGTGAGAAGCTGTAAACTTGTCGTGTGAAATTTTTAATACCTACTCAGAGGTTTTTTGATTTCGCTTGGGTCGAATTAGTGGCGTCGCGTTGTGTGGCAAATTGTCACATCCACTAATAATAGAATTATTTGTGGATGCGCCAGTATTAAATCTCAATAGAGTTAACATCGGCAATTATGTACATGTATTTCTGGGAGATCATTTGTGAAATTTGTAAATCAAATTAAACAATATTATTAACTTTAGAAGATTAGGTATTAGGACTGTATGGGTTTTGGTGAATGTGGTAGTAACACCTCAGGGGAGAATCCTAGTCTCTCTCTCTCTTTCTCTCTCTCTCTCTCTCTCTCTCTCTCTCTCTCTCTCTCTTTCCCTCAAAATTCCACCTTTTTCAACTATTTTCATCACAAGCTCACATCTTTTAGCAGATCGTAAGTACTCATTACTTTAGGATGCCGGTCGTATTATTTAGCAATACAACTTGATCAACGAATGCCTTGTCAGGTCGCTTTATAGACTTGAAGTACTTGAACGTGTCACAATAACCTAGCCTTTCATCTAGATCATGTGGAAGTTGCATTCATGCTCATATTAATAGCTGTTGATCTGATCATTTATCTCACATGTCTGTTGATCTCTTCCCAGGAAGTTGGCAATAAAGACAGCATGCCAGTCAACCACTTATAAGGTGTCAAGCATGCTAATAGCTTGAGACACTTTGACAATACTTATACCAGTCGGATTTTTTCATGAAACTGTTTAGATTATGTACTTGGGTCAGTAGATAATTTCGCATAAATCTACTTCATGTTTGTTTTTATCCTTTTTCTGCTCGTCAACCGCTGAACACCATCTCCACTAAAATACTACAAGCTCACACGTCAAGCTATGGTGCTCAAATTTTCGGTATTCGCCACCGAGCGACCGTATTCACACGGGGAATTTTATGACCTCCTAGGAAACATATTGTCCTGCTTGTTATTATGAGGAGTGATAGAGAACATAAGAGAAGTTACTGATGGAGAAAACAAGGTAGAAGAGGAAATTAGGGGGGATGAAAAGGTTAAGTGACTCAATGAAAAATGAATGGGAAAATAAGCAGAGAGATAGAGAGATTGAGAGAGAGAAGGAGGGAGAGAGAGAGGATGGAAAAAAAGATAGGTGAGTAGCTTTGGTCCAAGTTGAGTTATGGACTCGTAAAATAAAATTAGCAAGGAAAGAATGAAAAGCAAATCATGGTCAGAAAGAAAAGAGTTGATATACAGTTGTGAATTCGATTAAGATAGCCAATCATTTTAGCATGGGTATTAGATGAGACTCGCACTTCGTGCTCGGGAGGGGGGCTTCGCCCCCCTCCACCCCCCGGGGGCTTCGCGTGTTCGCTACGCGGGGTTGCGTATACGGTCGCGCTGCGCGCTCCCGGGGCTTCGCGGGATGTGCATGAGGTCGCGCTTCGCGCTCCCTTGGCTTCGCCCCTGGAAACTAATATCGTCCCTGAGTCTTGTCTCGAAGAAATGAAAACTGAAAACTAAAAGCGAGAGAGAAATATTAAACGTAGGAAAAGTTTTGCTGGCCTCAAACTCTGTTCCCTGTGTATTTCTTATGGGGAACTTAAAAAACGTCAATATCTCGGGAACGGTTTGGAATTTCGGGGGTTTTCGATTTTTCCCAGTATGTACAAAAAATAAGGAATCCAATGGTGAAAACCGCATCTTCCTAGCTCAACTAGAAGTGGGTTAGAATTAGTATGAGTGAGTGAGTGAGTCAGTCAGTCAGTCAGTCAGTTACACAAGGGGCTGTATATATTTAGGATATACATACATCTCTCTCTCTGTCTCGTGGCAAGCGCGGAGAAACCTAGCGCAATTTGACATAAATCTGAACCACTTTTCAATCAGACATTAGGTTGTACATTACAGATGCGGAATTCAGTAGTTTGTGATAAATTAATTTGGACCCAGAACTCTCACGGACCACACAAGAGCAGCTGAAAAAATAAATCAAGTTATGTATCCATCCACCTTACTTCCCTTTAGGATTCCAGTCTCGTTTTCAAACTTCAATCAGTTTGGTCATTTGAACACTATGCACACAATCAATACGAATAAAAAAAACAATCTGTAGAAGATTTTGATCAGATTTTCTAAAACAAAAACCTGGCGGGTAAAGGCGACTTTTAGGAAGGACATTTTTGTATTTTAGGAAGGACAAGGAAGTTTATTTGTACGAGTATCGGTAAATAGATATTGAAAATTGCCAGAGAATCGTAATTTTTTTCAACAACGGACGGGACGGTCCTCACAGAGGGCTTCTTAGAGCTCTGTTCCATTTCAAACCATTAATTTACACTCTACATAGACAGCCCGTCGGATTTCGCCAACCCAGATAGTTAGCTAATTATACTTGACCGATTTAAGGGTTCGACCCTAATTGCTATTAGACAACATGAAACCATCTTTCTAGCAGTCACGTATTTGATCTATAAATCGATTTTATATGACTGCAAACCCTCAAAATTTCAAGATCTTTTCGGCAAAATCAATCATCACAATATCCAAAAACACCGATCTGACTTTGAGGAGGCACCGAAATACAAGAAGTTAGATGGTTTGGCAATTAGCATACTAAATAAAGTTGCCATTAGCATTGGGAAAAAGTCATGTTGGTACCTGAGCTAGTAGAAATCTTTAGCTGTACGTGATATTATTTCACTTCATATTAGTCATATATGTATCGTAACTATGTACCCGCTTGATTATCTCGAAAATTACATTCAAAACGAGGTTGGTAGGACGATAATGGTATTAAGTGGTAATTAACTGCTGAAAGTATCCTACCTACCTGACTGTGGGACGTGCAGAATTATAGATTTCTGAGACAAAGTGCTAAATAAAACTCCATAGGAAATTTACATTTCTATTGAAATTTTACCGAGTACCAATAAACCTCTTATAGAGATTGAGAAGTAACAAAATTTGTTTTTTAATCGACGTCTAGCTGTAGCTTAATGAGTTTTTATCCGTGTAATTAACCATGCTTGGAATTATGGATATTAAAAGAATAGTGCCACTAGGTTAATCAAGTGTTGTGGGCTAACAGAGACTCCTATTTTGAGAAAGGAGTGGGCTGCTGGGAGTTGGTAGTTTGAATTTCTTCTGGTGAATAAGACGCAATAATTAGCCCATTGCTGATGGAAACGTAACCCGAACTGAATATTCCCCTTTTCGTTTGTTGTTTGTTACAGGTGTAGGTATTCTCATCAAAACAGGAACCTACTTGGAAGAGATACAGAATTGGTGGATGTGATGAAACTATACAACATGAATTTAGTGGATGTGCACAAACTCCGAATTCCCTTATTATCCTCCTTCTTTAGAAGATCTTAATACTGCGTGAAGTTTTCAGTGAAGAAACTCCCTAGGAATTAACATCTAAGTACATTTACATATGGCCTATATTGTGTATTCAAAAGGCATTATGACCAATCAACCAAAGATTTCTAAAATTTCCATCAATTGAATTCGTCATTTGATTGATCCGTGCTAATAGCTTGAGACACATTGACAATACTTATACCGGTCGGATTTTTTCATGAAACTGTTTAGATTATGTACTTGGGTCTGTAGATAATTTCGCATAAATCTACTTCATGTTTGTTTCTATCCTTTTTCTGCTCGTCAACCGCTGAACACCATCTCCACTAAAATACTTTATCTTGCTCCTCTATTTGATATCTAAAGTTTAAACAGCGACCAAAGATAGTCCAACACAAAAACCAATACCATCCTACAGTTCCAATAAAAACACACAGGTATACAGAGCTCGAGAGTGCACAGGTTTAGTGTAAAGTGTAATGGAATCAAGAAATGAACTGCTGTAGTACAGTTCCAATAAAAACACACAGGTATACAGAGCTCGAGAGTGCACAGGTTTAGTGTAAAGTGTAATGGAATCAAGAAATGAACTGCCTGGGGCGATGAAATACCATCACCAAGATTTGTGTTCCAAGGGTGGGGACGGCTTGAGTCTTGCGACCAGACGGTAAATATCCACGCGACTGTACCCCCACCACAAGCCCGAGTACACGAGTATGCGTGCGTCGCCCCTCACTCCGTCGCGATTTCTAATCTAAGGTCCTGAGTCGATTCCGATCCAGGATCATTAAATCAAATCACAGTTTGATGTGTACGAGTGCTGTACGTACGTTCTAACGTGCTTCGAAATAAAAATAATACGCTACGAATTTTAAAATAAAAGTTCACGTGCTTCTTTTCGTAATTTTAATCTATTTTTTTATGTGACTTTTCATTTAATTTTAAATTTTCAATAAATATTTTTGTAACAATTGGTGTTTCAAGTGGTTTTAGATGATAGTTTGACGTGCTTCTTTTCGTAATTTTAATCTATTTTTTATGTGACTTTTCATTTAATTTTAAATTTTCAATAAATATTTTTGTAACAATTGGTGTTTCAAGTGGTTTTAGATGATAGTTTTCTTGTGAAATAATAACTTTTATTTTTGGTGTAACGATTTGTGTTGTTCTGTTCAATGTTGGATTAAAAACCAGTGTGGATGTGTTAGTTGGATAAATTTGGATCACCTTGTCCTCTGGATTACTTGGATTTTGCGATGGTTACAATGACGGCGGAAACGTCCCCCGTTAGTACTTCACCAGTACCACCCAGTACAGACACAACAAGGAAAACCAATGAAAACCGACGGGTAAGTTCACATTGGATAGTTCACAGTTTTACTCATGAAACAAGACATTTCAAATTTCAAATTAGGTAATTGAAATGGAAAAATTTGGACCGATACCAATACTTTAGCATTACATTAATTTAGGTAATAGAAAGTATAAAAATAAAATGATAGTTTTCTTGTGAAATAATAACTTTTATTTTTGGTGTAACGATTTGTGTTGTTCTGTTCAATGTTGGATTAAAAACCAGTGTGGATGTGTTAGTTGGATAAATTTGGATCACCTTGTCCTCTGGATTACTTGGATTTTGCGATGGTTACAATGACGGCGGAAACGTCCCCCGTTAGTACTTCACCAGTACCACCCAGTACAGACACAACAAGGAAAACCAATGAAAACCGACGGGTAAGTTCACATTGGATAGTTCACAGTTTTACTCATGAAACAAGACATTTTAAATTAGGTAATTGAAATGGAAAAATTTGGACCGATACCAATACTTTAGCATTACATTAATTTAGGTAATAGAAAGTATAAAAATAAATACATACATCTCTCTCTCTGTCTCGTGGCAAGCGCGGAGAAACCTAGCGCAATTTGACATAAATCTGAACCACTTTTCAATCAGACATTAGGTTGTACATTACAGATGCGGAATTCAGTAGTTTGTGATAAATTAATTTGGACCCAGAACTCTCACGGACCACACAAGAGCAGCTGAAAAAATAAATCAAGTTATGTATCCATCCACCTTACTTCCCTATAGGATTCCAGTCTCGTTTTGAAACTTCAATCAGTTTGGTCATTTGAACACTATGCACACAATCAAATCGAATAAAAAAACAATCTGTAGAAGATTTTGATCGAAAACAAAAACCTGGCGGGTAAAGGCGACTTTTAGGAAGGACATTCTTGCATTTTAGGAAGGACAAGGAACTTTATTTGTACGAGTATCGGTAAATAGATATTGAAAATTGCCAGAAAATCGTAATTTTTTCAACAACGGATGGGACGGTCCTCACAGAGGGCTTCTTAGAGCTCTGTTCCATTTCAAACCATTAATTTATTTACACTCTACATAGACGGCCCGTCGGATTTCGCCAACCCAGATAGTTAGCTAGTTATGCTAGTCATACGGATTTTAGGGTTCGACCCTAATCGCTCTTAGATTACATAAAACCTTCTTTTAATGGTCAGATGGTCACGTATTTGATCTATGAATCGATTTTATATGACTGCAAACCCTCAAAATTTCAAGATATTTTCGGCAAAATCAATCATCACAATATCCAAAAACACCGATCTGACTTTGAGGAGGCACCGAAATACAAGAAGTTAGATGGTTTGGCAATCAGCATACTAAATAAAGCTGCCATTAGCATTGGAAAAAAGTCATGTTGGTACCTGAGCTAGTAGAAATCTTTAGCTGTACGTGATATTATTTCACTTCATATTAGTCATATATGTATCGTAACTATGTACCCGCTTGATTATCTCGAAAATTACATTCAAAACGAGGTTGGTAGGACGATAATGGTATTAAGTGGTAATTAACTGCTGAAATAAAAATAAAATAATAATAAAAAATATAGCCGAAATTAGTGGATGTGACAAAACTCTTTTTAACATTAGTGGAGATGGCTAAAATGAATTATGAAAATACTAAAATATTACCCACAAAATTTCCTTTTAATTAGTGGAGATGAGATGACAACTGCACTAGGAAAATAGTGGAGATGACAAAATTCTCTATTGAAAATACCTCAGGATCTCTTATTAGCGGATGTGCACATTTCCCAAGTTATTTAGAAACTTTTGATTCCATAATAAATAGGTTATTATTATTAGGAGCGCACCTAAATCCAACACGTACTAACTCGTTTTTAAGTTACATAAACATAATGCATATAAAATTATTATGTGGCTACGGCCATAATTTTATTCCTAGTATTTTGATGAGACTCTACCTAAATATAGATGATCTATTATTCTAGTATTCCGTGATTTTTCGAATTACCAACGATAAATTTGATGAACATAAATTCATATTCTTGAACAATATTGCAATCTTGATGGAAATTAGTCGAGCGGATATTAAGGATTCACTGCCCTTGCTAGGAGATGCCTGGCTAGCCTGACTTCCACGCAAGAAAAGCGAGACTTTTCCGTCCACTTCATTTGGAAACCTTGAATTCCTCTTTTCAATGGAACGTCGATCAAATATTTACTCAGTGGCATGGAAAGAGCGTTAGCAAATTAAAGAGGCCTCTCTGTACAGTCAGTAGAGGAACGTAGAAAATTAAATTACACGCAGCATGAATCTTCAAAGCATTACATAAAATAATAATGAGAGCGATATAACCTTTAGTAAATCATGCTCATTCTTCACACCAAGTTGTTGGACTCATCCATGTATATAACTATAAATGCTAGTCATTTCTGGATGTTCAACTCGTAATTAATCTACTCTTTCATATATAGTTGGATAGATATCCTATCTAAAATCACCTCTGTTCTGTCCACCAGATATTCTGGCAGCTTAAACGAGGTGTTTGTATTCTATTGGTTTTGCCAATAATCAGAATAATGACTATTATAGCTGCACAATAAATGTAAATAAAAAACATTCTAACTATAAATCATAATGATGATAATTACGTGTCTGTTCTTATACCCACGTAAATTTATTCTTCTATCGAGATAATGAGTAGCTCATAGGATATTTTCCTGTCTGCAGTATTTCTGTGTCGAAGAGTCATAGAATTTTATGACTACTATTATTATGATTATTTATTCTCTTGACTACTAATTCAATGTGATCATCGTCCATCTGCTGTTTACATTCCGCAGGAATTATATTTATGAATGAACATTTCAATGGCATTCCAACTTTCAGGTCACATGTTTGCATTTCATTATGAACCCCATAAAAATAAATAATAATTCATGACTCAATGAATGGACAGTTAAGAGACATTATTTTAAGACGATGAAGAAATTGAAGAATCATCATATTTTAAAGTTGTAGGCAGTAAGAAAGGATGTGTAAATAAACTTATTTAATCATTGGACTTCTTTTATTTTTTAGTGCTAGATCCTGCTGTGAGGCGGAGACTTCTAACACACCTCTCCAACTGTCTAAATAGTAACAATGACCCTGCTGCTACACCTCAGGAACCCAGGCTATCCCCTGCACCTGTAACTTCTGCAGCACAGACAGGTCTACAAGTCCATATTGTTCCTCAACAACAAACACCTGTGGAATCAACCCAACAACCTAATCAAAATTCCAACGGTATCTTCCTGAGCTCTGGCGCTCAAAGTGTACAACTAGTTCCCACAAGACTGCCTAATGGCGACATTGCCCTCGTGTTACCATCCAATACAACCAGTGCGAGGCCCATGGCAGCCTCTCCCTCCTCTAGCTCATCCTCTTCCACGAGTCCCCTTCCTATGTTAGTACCTATTCCTTCTAGAAATGTTCCTTCAAGTAACAGGACATCTCCGATAGCATTCGAAAGACTTTCAGTAAGCATTCCTCAACAGGAGTCCTTATCGTCTCCAGTAGACCCCAGTCACTACAGATATTCCTCCCCAGACCATAGTCCTAGTGATTACTCCTATCGCTCTCCTAGTCCCATTCAGAAACCTTTATCCTTAGTCATGAAGAAGTCCTATGAGACTTGCTATGATGACGAAAGACCCTGGAGGCCGTGGTAGGTTCTACCGAGTGTCTTCCTTGCTTAATATTACCAGGACGTTTGGAGATTTTAGTGACTGCATTTGAAAAATTCCTATCTAGTTTTAGTGTTGTAAATAATATTTTCGATTGATATTATTTGCTGATAAAATATTACACTGTCTTTCATTGATTTATTTAGTTAGATTACAATTATTTTTTATGTACCGTGTATCTTTCCTACATGTTTCTTTGAACTCAAGGAAATGTGAAAAATGTACGAAAATTTTTCCATTGTCTTTTATTAGTTTACTGTAAATAGTTTAAGTAGAAGAATTAATTTTGGAATTGAGCCTAAACGGGAAAATCACCTTTCATAGATACAATCTAGTTCGGTACTAGGTATATTCCTAACCTAGCATATCAGCAGGTCCTTTAGTTACTACTAATCGTTTAGAATGATAGTAGGGTAAGTGTACCATTTATTCGCCCACCTAAGGGTTTTTCCAGACAAAAACACTTATATCTCTGGTCCTAATTATTTTGGAAGTAGGTATATTCCTAACCTAGCATATCAGCAGGTCCTTTAGTTACTACTAATCGTTTAGAATGATAGTACTTACCTATTCTCGTTTAGTGTCTTCCAAAGTTATGTCTTAGCATTTAATTTGAAAGCAATGTATGAAGTGCCTTAATAATAACAAATATCACAATCGTCTTCCATAAAATATATCTTGTAAAAACAATTTATTTTTATAAACCAAACTGTGTATTTTGAAAGATTGATTGAGTTGGACTTGATTTTTTTCAAAATATATTTTATCCTTCAAATGTCTTGAAAAAAAAGCTACCCGATGCTCTTCAAAAAATGTTGACCAATTTCTCTCTCCATACTAATAATCTCTTCTAACTGGTACATAATTCCATATTCTTGAAAAAATCTGTAAGAACTAAGAACGGCCCTGTATTATTTATTATGTGTTATTTATTTTCCACCGAAATTAAATATTTTCAAGGAACGCTAAACTTGCCATAAAAAAACAAATAACTTGGAAACTAGATTGATAGAATGTAATTAATTTTTAATGTACCTACCTACCTCCCTACCTATAATAGCACTTCTTATCTCTGGGTATAAATAGTGGAGATAATATTCAATATCGATCGTTTACACACCTGTGAAATTAATAAATAAATATTATAATAATTATGTGAAATTTCCGAATATATTTCCTCGGTTAGAGAATTCATGATAGAAGGTTTTAGGTCGGAGAAGGACTCCGCCTAAAAATTAGGTATCAGGTGGATATGTATTTCCAGACATCAAGTTTAACTTGGTAGACACAGTTCTCAGTCAGTTTTGCACAGATTGAAGTTATTGACTATAATTATAAATCTAACATATTAATTATATTCAATCTGGTTCCTATGTCTGATACCTTGATGTAATATCGAAACCGTGTGACCATGTCCGACTAACAGGAATGATTTATTCGGTACTTACCATAAATAATTAACTACGCCAATAGGTACCTACATGTGGTATGAAATTTCACGTTTTTTTTTCAATCAAAAAAGTCAAGTCCAACTTTGATCACTTATAGCCATCCTATAGCCACTACGTTGTAGTTTTGTACAGATCTTAAATTATTATTTTATTAATGTTTGAAAATTATTTTTTTCATTTTTTATGTTATCATGAAATACAATTCGAAAATGAGATTTTATTATAATACAAAATAAATATTGTTTCTCTCTTCTTTTCCAAGCCCTCATAGTCAATTTAGCCAAGTCTCACAGTGTGTAAGGTTCTAGAGAAAGCATGATATTTAGACCAACAGTTCCACCACTGGAAACGTTTTACAGTTATCTCGACTTCCAGGTATCAATTTAACGAAAAGGTAGATAGCCATATCATACCAAAAAGAAATTTTACGGATTAATATTGGTACACGAGACCTACCAATTCGCCAATAGATTCCATTCAACTACGCATACAGAAAACGTTTATCATAGAACTCTATCCGACACTATTCTAGGCAGCTTAACAAATGAATAACACTACAAAACGTTCTACAATCCCTTATCACGTTGATCATTGAAAACAAAAACGCGTGTAGCTATTATCTAAACTAGAACTGGATGTGTTGTTTTTAGGTTCTATCGATATTTTGACTAATGATAGCTTTTTCGACTTCAGAAATATGCCAAAGCCCGGGGCTCGTTCGCTTCTAGGACGGAGAACAGGAAAGTTATTATCGCTGAATTATAATGACCGAGGTGTAGTCTTGATACTGTGTGATGCTATCAAATGAATAGGTACACCTACCTTCCTACCTACCTATACCCTAGTATTTATTTAAAACTTTTGAGAACATGTGGATCAGTTGCTGCGCTCAGAGCTAGTTGTTGTCTTTGCATATTTTCTAAATGTTTCACTGTCATCTCCAAAATGTCAGCCTTTTCCAGCTTTGAATGTCTCGCCGGCTGTAACAAAAGAAACAATAAACAACTAGGTTAGATTGGCATAGAGTGAAAGTAAATAACATTTACTGACTACCTGTACCTACTCATACACTACACAATTATTTGCGTTATTAACAGCAGCTGAACTAAATGACGCTTAAGTGTTTTAGAACTGCAAATTATTTGCATTTTGCAGAACACTTGTTGGATTTCTATGACATGTCCAATATGGAACATTAAATCATCAGGTGCAGTACTGGCACAGTTTAAATACTCCATCAGACAAACATGTGTTATTTATTTAAACAAAGAAGAACAGACAATAATTTAATACCTCTACTAAATTATGTTTACAATAAGTAAATAAGTGATGATATACACGACTGTGAATTAAAGTAGTTCTGGTAATTTTGTACCTGTACTGGATAAGTAATAGACATGCCTCACTATGTACCACAATGAAAATAGGTGAAAAATAGGGTTAAATAAAATACTTACGTCTTTTTTCATGGCATCTAGGATAAGAGTTTTCAGCTCATTCAAACAGTTATTGATTCTAGCCCGCCGCCTCTTTTCCATGATGGGTTTGTTACTCTGAAATCAAAAAGAATGAGAAAATGTTATTTTCCAACTCCAGAAAAAAGATCGATGTATTCAAATACAAACTTAAGAAAGAATGTCTTTTGGAAATGAAGATAAAAAATTCAGTAGGTATCAACTCTGCTATACCTGACTCTGAAAGTAATGCATAATAATGTCGCTGAAAATTTCCCTGATGGCTGATTCCATAACTAAAAAGAATTCGTTGAAGGACCTAATAAAAGACATTAGGAGACAAGATAAGATAGGTTATAAAGGAAATATTTCAAACATTAATTTACGACGCTAAAAAGCTCCTAAAACCTGATTACCTACATTTTTCAATGGACTGTTAGTACTAGTGGTTTCTTGTCTTGCTAAAAAAAAAATCTTGAAATATCTCACGGACTCCCATAACATTATTTTATTGTCTAACTGATGGCTTTTCAACCGAGTATCGAAATTTCTAAAATTGACCACAAAAGGACGAATAAAGACGGACATTAAAAAATTCTTCCGAAACAATAGCAGAACAATTAAATTTTATTATTACTGCTTGTGACGACAGTGTTTTTGTCCCATATCGATTGTTCAATTCTGTCGATTTATTGGTCAAAATCCAATACACCTTAGATATACCTACTAAAAAGTAGCCGCTGTGAATGGTTTACGACACCAAGACTACATAAAATTTACTGTCAATATCTTTCTATTCATAATGTAGGTAGGTATTTGAAGTGCTTTTGCTTAAAAAGGACTACCAATAACTAACTTATTTGACGAGAATATACATTTATATGAATTGAATCAATAGAATCGTCTATATTCGAATGATAAGCATGGACTTATTCAAGGGAATTTTAATTTTGATGTTTCAATTTCTGGTTTTGAATGAAAAGTAGGTTCACCTCTATTTATATGGGCACAATGTTTAGTGAACAAAGTACTTCTTTGATATTATGGGCATTCGGACAGTAGACGTAGACACTCGTCTGCTGTGATAACTTTTTACTTTCCTTATCCTATAGGAAGGAAAGTAATGTAATCGGGTCAAATTTTCGATGGTCAGTTTTTAGTGTCAAAACACGTTAAGCCCTCATAGTCAATTTAGCCAAGTCTCACAGTGTGTAAGGTTCTAGAGTCTAGAGTATCTAGAGAAAGCATGATATTTAGACCAACAGTTCCACCACTGGAAACGTTTTACAGTTATCTCGACTTCCAGGTATCAATTTAATGAAGAGGTAGATAGCCATATCATACCAAAAAGAAATTTTACGGATTAATATTGGTACATGAGACCTACCAATTCGCCAATAGATTCCATTCAACTACGCATACCTACAGAAAACGTTTATCATAGAACTCTATCCGACACTATTCTAGACAGCTTAACAAATGAATAACACTACAAAACGTTCTACAATCCCTTATCACGTTGATCATTGAAAACAAAAACGCGTGTAGCTATTATCTAAACTAGAACTGGATGTGTTGTTTTTAGGTTCTATCGATATTTTGACTAATGATAGCTTTTTCGACTTCAGAAATATGCCAAAGCCCGGGGCTCGTTCGCTTCTAGGACGGAGAACAGGAAAGTTATTATCGCTGAATTATAATGACCGAGGTGTAGTCTTGATACTGTGTGATGCTATCAAATGAATAGGTACACCTACCTTCCTACCTACCTATACCCTAGTATTTATTTAAAACTTGAGTGAGAGACTGACCAATTCCACCAACTTACAACAGACTTCGATCCTGGGTCAATCAAAAAATTGCAAAGTAATGAAAACTTAGGCGATATTTAACATCTGATTTACTCACCCTAATTTACGCAGTACAATCCATGCCGGCCACTCATTTTCAGACGTAGGATCGTGTGTGACGGAAAAGGATTCTAACCGGTCTCTCAGACAGTCTGAAGGCTCAAGCTTTTTTCGCAATACACGTTCCAACGGTCTAGGTCTATCAGACAGTCTGAGGATAGGTGGCCGGCACAAGAGGCAGAAGTTTCACCCCACAAAGTTCATCCTGTAAAGACTGAAAAAATAAGGTATAGCAGAGAGCAGAGGTAGGTACTTCGGTAGGTATCACCTTGAGAAAGATTTTTTTTTTTTTTTTTCTACGAGTACAAAAAAAAACATCATTCCCCATTTCACGGCGAACAATGTAAAAATTCTAGGCTGCTGGCAAGATAATAGTATAACTCATTCCCTAGCCAAGTGTTCTGATAACTTGATTGGTCAAAGATAGCTGACCGAATATATCAACCTGGTCCAGCGAATGCCACGAGCTAAGAGGTATGTTGATCTAGCCGATAGTTCAGGCTGAATAAGTAAACCAGAGTAACATGTGTATCATCGGAGTAGGAACAGGCATGGACTGTTGGTTAAAAATTTGATGAAGTAATCGTTTTTAGAATCATCGCGCCGCGCCGGACGGTAAAATGGGTACGAAATTGGTAGGTAATGGTACTAGCTAGGTAGGCAGTTTTCACCGTTAAATTTTCTCATTAGTTATTCAGATGAACTTTGTCAAAAGTTTAAGACATGTAAAGGTACCGAGTATTACACTTCAATGAACTATGTAGGTTTATTGAAAAAAATCCTACAAAGATCTATGCCAACTTGGCTGAACGCTATTTTTAGACAGATCAGGAGATGAACCAAAAAAGGGGTCAATTGCAATAATTTATTCCAAAGTGAATAGGACAGAATAATCAGTAATCCAGAGTAACATGTGTATCATCGGAGTAGGAACAGGCATGGACTGTTGGTTAAAAATTTGATGAAGTAATCGTTTTCAGAATCACCGCGCCGCGCCGGACGGTAAAATGGGAACGAGATTGGTAGGTAATTGTACCAGCTAGGTAGGCAGTTTTCACCGTTAAATTTTCTCATTAATTATTCAGATAAACTTTGTCAAAAGTTTAAGACATGTGAAGGTACCGAGTATTACACTTCAATGAACCATGTAGGTTTATTGAAAAAATCTTACAAAGATCTATGCCAACTTTGTTGAACGCTATTTTTAGACAGATCAGGAGATGAACCAAAAAAGGGGTCAATTGCAATAATTTATTCCAAAGTGAATAGGACAGAATAATAAGCATGTACCTAGATCATCGGTGCTAGAGAGGTGTATGTGTATCTAAAACGCTAATAAATCTTCGCATAAAAGTTATTAGAGAATGTGTTATCTGCGAGTTGGGTAACGTGAAACGGCTGGGCATTAGCATTACACTATTGGTATTCTAGAAGCAGAAGAGATCATTAAAATAAATGATTTGCTCAGATGAATGGTCATGGGAACTGAAACATTAAATTCAAACCAAGAAGAAGATGAAGTAGACGAGAAGAAGGATAATCTTTGGCATGAAAGTTAAAGGTCAGATGACGGCATCATACTGGTGTGATGGTAACTCAAACAGAGGGAGTCAGCAAAGATTCACCAAACCTGTTCAGTGGTGTAGAGACACTGTATCTATGACATTCTATGTGTGCATAGTTGCTTATAGGTAAGTATACATACCTATATGTAGTTCATATGGCAAAGAAACGTTTAAAAACGGGGTTTTCTCGAAGAATTTGAAGATTTTGAGCACTTTGAAGATTTTGACCACTGCCTTGCAGTGTAGTTCACAGTATAGATTTTTGACCGTCACTAATTTCCAATGTTTGTACAACACTCTTTTCCTCTCTTAATCTTTACATCAGGCAGACAACTCCACCACTGATATACATACGAGAACCTAATAAACATAAAGTTGCATGTTTCAACCATAAGCTCATCTCGAAAGTCCTTGAGATTTTTATTTATGACACTTTTTGCTGCAATATTAAAATACGATTAATTTAAAGTGCACGATGTACCTTCTTCAAGTGAGCACACTATTAATTCCCTGATTTACTTGCGTGTTTTACACCATGTCGACTTACATAAACTGAGCGTGCCAATTATTCAATTCGGTTTACACTCATTATTCATGCAGTATTGCTCTATGTGTAATGCAGTTTCAAAAGTGAGAACCTGCTTCAAATTATTGGAGTGTAGTCCCCATCGATCACGTAAACCACATTCTAAATCTTATCCGAAGAGAAATAAATTTCCCAGCAGAAAACATGTCATGAACAGGCAAAATACTCGTAGGTAAAGGTAAACACCCTATGGACATGACTAGAGGGCGGGGCGGTTGTTCAAGCCAAAAGAGACCTACAATGTTTAAATTTGTAAAAAAAAAAAGTCCGTCAACTTTAACGATTTAGGTTAAAAATTTTCGTTGGGGCACTTTGGTTTAACGGTCGTTGGGGGCTCAGATTTCACTCTAATGCCAATAAATAACTAGGTAGACCTATAATTAGAAGAAAAACGTGTTTATTTTTAATGTTAGTGCCAGAGAATGGAAACAATAAAACACTAAGTAATATGTATAAAGGTAGGTGTTGCCTTTGAAAAGTCCCTAAAAAGCCGTACGACCTTTTTCATTTACGACCTCTATAGGTATAGGTACGTACTTATTATACCTCTACCTTCAAATTCGGGTCTTTTCCTCTTTTCTTGTGCTTTGAAACTGATTTAACACGCCAAGTGCCATGGACGGGAAAAATGAGCTCTGTGAGGAACAGCCCTTCAAACTACGTATAGGTACAATTTATTATGCCACTCCACATTTGTCTCTGGGTCTTCAATCATTTCCTCGAGGTTGTCCTCAGCCTGGGAAAATGTCACAGCCGAAATTGATGGAGCTATTAATATAGCTGTCCACATGAGACACGCATGATCCTAGCCGTGGATTCCGTCAAGAGATTACTGGAAACAATATTTGCTTCAAGAACAGATCGTCCTGGAAAGGATCTTGTTCTGGAAACCAAAGAGACTCTGTTTAATGTGATCATGATCATGATCACTGATCATTGAGAAGATGAATTCAATCCCAATTGTGGTGATTGTAAAAAACTATTAGATGAGATTTGGTAGATAAGTTGATGCCATCAAATCCACTCTTGTGTCTAGCTCACCATTGACGGATATTCCGATTAGCAATTTTCAACTGGCGATATACTTACTTCTCCATGTGGTACAACCATTTTAATAAATAGGTAATGAATAAGGAATAGATGTGCGTGAAATTATTTGAACTTTCTGATGTAATCTAGGTATTTTCGGGAAACACAACCTCTTGTTGGGTTTCCTCGTTGTACGGTGTCATACAATACTTACTTACTTTACGTGTCCAGGGTCACCAAATAAATGCGGTCATATTGCATGAGTCCTGCCAGTGGTATACAATGCAAAATGTATACCTATTTGACTGAAATGTAGTTTTTTAAAAGTTAAATTTAAAATTGTGAAAGATATGAGTCCATGCTTCAGTGAGGATACCAAGTACCCAGTTTCTCACTGAGATGACCAAGTACTCCAAGTAGCAAGTCGCGAGCAGTAGTGCCTATTGTCTATCCATGAAATTACCAGTGGCTCTAAATAGTTTATCATCATGAAATCCTAGTGCATTATGTTAATCATACAGTGGAACGATTGGCTATCAAAATTGATGACCGCATTACTTTGGTTTCTGATCTTATGGTCAATTTTACGCTCGGGCGCATTGCATTCCAAAACTTGAATCCTATGGAAAGAAGCTTGAGTCTGATGGTCTGATCCTTGTTCAAGCGGTTTTCAAAATAGCTTCTTTCGACTTCCTGCTTGGACCAAAAAGGCATTGTCTGATATGGGTACAGATATCTTAAGGAGTACAATGATATTTTGACATTTAACAATTCCTTAGCTGTTCTTGAAATTTCAATAACGTCTTGAATTCTTTTGTAAGTCAGATACTTCAGCGTGAAGTTTAAGAAACACCAAATTTTGCGGTGATTGTTCGGTTATCGTTTGTACTTAACGCATACTTTGAAGTAATGCTGTGTGAGCAGCAGATAAGTAACTTCTAAGTTCTGGGAAAGTTCTTTCCTCTTTAGAAATCGAAATTCCACCGGTGACTCCAGTAGTGACTTCCACTCTGCAAGAAGAATCAGTGATCCATCAAAAAACAATTGTTAATTTATAAACAATATAGGCTGTTTCCTCCAGGTTTTCTTCATATTGAGTGGTCATGTTTAGACAAACGTTAATAAAATCTAAATCCTTCAAGTATTTAAGTTTAAGTCCTATAGGGATAGGGTGATTGACTGATCGCCTACTATGTGACAATACTTTTGACAGAATTGTTGAACTATTTCATTAGTTCCTTCATTATCTTTGGTAGCAATGTGTTGTTTGTTATTTATTCTATCTGGCTGCACGAGTATGCCTCATCTTGCATGAGTGCCAGACACGAGTGTATCTAATACAGCCACGCGTGCATGAGAGCTGCCTTCAAGACAAATAAAAAATGACATGCTACTACGTTAGGACCAAGCCCTCTCCGTTTTTAGTCTAACTTTGTACTTTAGACCTGCGTTGAGCGAATAATCTATTTCTTTCCGAGGGCATTATGATGTATAGTAGGTACGTGGATAGATGATTATACCAAGAAATTTCTGTGTTAGTTCCAATATTTATAATAACAGGGTGCTCGAGTTGTGGTATGTAGCGCTGTTGTACCAGGGGACCGCACAAGACGATCATTAGTAATTTAGAACTCTTCCAGGTCACTTTACCTCCATAGACAGTAGACACAGTGTCAGATAAACCCAAAATATTGAGATCTCAATTTCATATCATAATTTTGATCTCAAAAACGTGAGGATTATAGGCGAAGGGTTCTCAAAAATGGTACAAATTGATGAAAAGGGTTGATAAGAACAAACCAGAAGGTTTCTGCTTCGTACAAAATAAAGGTAATATAAACAAAGCGTAAAAGATTGGTGAAAATAGAACATTAGTGAGTACACAGGTACACCTACCTACAATCAAAACACTCTCAAAAATAATACAAATTGATGAAAAGGGTTGATAAGAACAAACCAGAAGGTTTCTGCTTCGTACGAAATAAAGGTAATATAAACAAAGCCTAAAAGATTGGTGAAAATAGAACATTAGTGAGTACACAGGTACACCTACCTACAATCAAAACAAAAGGGTCTAGCCTTGAGAAATTTGATTTCTATCTATGAACCTAAAATTCGAGCATTCTACTAAACATGTAGAACCTTCTCTTGTTCGGTTATACACATCCTGTTGGCGGCAGACAATATCATAAAGTCCTTTCTTTGCCTTGGCACCCTCTAATATAGTCTAATGGATAGAAGGTGTACCTATCCAGTTTTATGAGGAATCAAAGTGTAACCAAGGGTATTTTAAATATGCCAAAAGTAGGTTTTGATTGCAATAAGAATTAGGTCCTTTTCAATATTCTCAACATTTTGACACTAACATTTGGAAAATAATTAACACCGTTAAACCTATTTTTTTGTCAAAGGAACACTAAACTTTTTCTTCTAATAGGATTTAATTTTAGAGTAATTAAATTAAAAGATCTCACCATTACCAGGCTTACCATTTATTCAAGTTGGGTGTCCAATGTCCATAATTCCTTCATTTCCTGTTTCTTTTCAGCCAAACCCAGAAATATTGTCTCTCAAGGAAACGTATTGCAATAAGAATTAGGTCCTTTTCAATATTTTCAACATTTTGACACTATCATTTGGAAAATAATTTACACCGTTAAACCTAATTTTTTGTCAAAGGAACACTAAACTTTTGCTTCTAGGATTTAATTTTACAGTAATTAAACTAAAAGATCTCACCATTCAAGTTGGGTGTCCAATGTCCATAATTCCTTCATTTCCTGTTTCTTTTCAGCCAAACCCAGAAATATTGTCTCTCAAGGAAACGTCTCTACGATACCCTGTACTCTTAGTAGGTATCTGCCTTCAAAGGGTTATGAATATTCCCTGAATGAAAGTTATAAACACAAAGTCAGGCGGTAAATGCCTATATTCATTTGGGAAAGACGATATTCATAAGTTGGAAAGTCATTAGTTTTAATGAACTTTGCAATAATGTAGAGGTAATAAATGCCAAACCGATAACTGCAACGGATTTTGCACACGAGGATGCTGCAAGAACGAAATTCAGGGCTTTAAAAGTTGTCGATTCTCTTGAATTTGGTTTATTCATAAAGCTTGTGCTTGATCAATTTTACATAATAGGATTGAGCTATTTATCAGATTACATTAGGTAAATAGATAGGTATCCAAATATTCTGACCAAAAATTATCAGAACAGAAGTCATCTTCAACTTCGTGTTTAAAGTTCTTTCAACGTTTGGACAACGTATTGTTAAGAAGCTAAGGAAAACGTCTAAATATACAAAGTTCCACCATTAAAATTGACTGATATATTGTTCGTATAATTATTTGCTCCTGCATATTCTTTACTTTTTGGCTTCTTTGGTAGCAATTAAAAAAGTTGCCACAAGACCGACATTAGCAACAAAATGATTAAAAGTAATTAAGAACTCCATGTTTTTGCCTTCAATAAAGGCAACTGTTTCTGTTGGGGTTTTTTGGTTTATGGTTGTGCTAAACATAACTTCGGTTTGAAATTTACGAGTCAAGCTTGATATAGTATGATGGAAGCCGGCTGCAACTTGCACTCGAAATATGGGGTTTTTTGGTTTATGGTTGTGCAGTTGTGCTAAACATAACTTCGGTTTGAAATTTACGAGTCAAGCTTGATATAGTATGATGGAAGCCGGCTGCAACTTGCACTCGAAATAAACAGCGGTGCTAATAAAAAGTGATAACTCAAAGTTTAGTAAATCCTAGTAGGTAGGTACATGACATAAATTAGTCTTTTTGGGCAGATACATTCGTGCAGATGAAAATTACTGTAAGGATATGGGTACTTACTATGATTTATCCAAAAAGAAGAAATCGTTCTTTACAGGACCCACCTACAACAGGATTATTTACAACCGATTTCTGTACTGTTCCGCTTAAGTAGGTAGGTACATGACATAAATTAGTCTTTTTGGGCAGATACATTCGTGCAGATGAAAATTACTGCAAGGATATGGGTACCATGATTTATCCCAAAAAGAAGAAATCCTTCTTTACAGGGACCCACCTACAACAGGATTATTTACAACCGATTTCTGTACTGTTCCGCTTGTTTCTTTCCTTTTATTTATTTCTTTTTAAAATTAACAAGTGATAACTCAAAGTTTAGTAAATCCAAGTAGGTAGGTAGGTAGGTACATGACATAAATTAGTCTTTTTGGGCAGATACATTCGTGCAGATGAAAATTACTACAAGGATATGGGTACTATGATTTATCCAAAAAGAAGAAATCCTTCTCTACAGGACCCACCTACAACAGGATTATTTACAACCGATTTCTGTACTGTTCCGCTTGTTTCTTTCCTTTTATTTATTTCTTTTTAAAATTAATACTGTTGAGTATGAGTCTGGATATTCGCATAGGTATCCATTTCGTTTATCAATAGATTACGTATATAGTACTAATTTAGGTAGGTAGCTTCACTTTGACTGAGCTTCACTATGTGTCAGATCACTTATATGGCTTTGAGTTTAGTCAGAGGCACCAAAGTCTATCCCACCAATTTTCTACCACCAAAGCTGCAAAATAATATTTATAACCATTGTTCTATGGCGGCAAAGGTAAATAATAGATATACCTGAAAGATGTTCGAGCCGTGCTAATAATAGACTATGGTTTGCGGTTTTGATACCTTTCCAATCGGCTTCATTGATTGTGGAAAAAGACAGGAATTAGATGGCTTTGATCATCACACCGCTTTCACAAATGAAAACTCAAGTTTTATGATTCCTTAACCTTAAAAAACTTTATACACCTCAGAGTTCCCACAATCAACAAAAATTAGGCTCTATATCAACAAGAAAGAAACAATGATCTCTCTCATTAGAACCTCAACTTCGTCAGATGGCTTCATGACAATGCATATAAAATTATTATGTGGCTACGGCCATAATTTTATTCCTAGTATTTTGATGAGACTACCTAAATATAGATGATCTATTATTCTAGTATTCCGTGATTTTTCGAATTACCAACGATAAATTTGATGAACATAAATTCATATTCAGGAAGGAACTTTGATTTTTCTAATTTTTGTTTTTATGACTACAATTTTGGAATACCACTGGTTCGATAGCATTCTTTAAGCCCTTTCTTTTGATGAAATTGGATCTTGAAAAAGTTCGTCCAGTTCAGACTTATGAGCGTAGACCCACAGGTGGGCCAATAAATGGTACGTTTTTTAGGTGGGCCAATAAATGGTACACTTACCCTACTTACCTATTCTCGTTTAGTGTCTTCCAAAGTTATGTCTTAGCATTTAATTTGAAAGCAATGTATGAAGTGCCTTAATAATAACAATTAAGGCATGGCCGTTCATGTCACTCATCCATTTAGTGGTCTTGCTCGGCGTAGCTCAACAAAAATGAACCGGAAAATAGCATATAACCTTCACGGGAGTGCAAGCAATAAGTTGACAAAGTTTCGTAGCAATCGGATGAGCTGTTTGGCCAGGCATAAAGTTCGAACACACACACACACACATTCATTTTTATATATTAGATATCATACTGTTTCTCATGTTCGTAACAAATTTCCTTCCAATGAAGAAATATGGGGAAATATAGCCATATCGCAAGCAATATTTCCTTTGTAGCTTCAGTAGCTTGCTTGCCTTCAGTACATCAGGGCCTTATGGCGAGGATTCGACAGCAAAAAGAACTAATACTAATAGCATAGCTCCAGGCTACGCTACGTTTCGGATCTTGGTTAGATGTTTTCAACGATGATCTGTTTAGGCCAGATCAAGTATAGAAAATATGCAATTTTGTTAGGTACCTATGTACTACACAGCAATACACAGTACTCCGTGTTGGAAATCTTCATTTGAGACGAGTTGCTTTTGGTGGATATTGTTCGGTTGAGAACTCCAGGTGAAACAGCGTCTCTAGTAATCAATTGTCGGGCGTCTTCTTTATACAAGCTAAGTCAACAAAGAGACAATGCCTACACCGAAAGTACCTTCATAGAGGCACCTCGTCGGACGACTTAAAGTCACAGATTTTTATTATCAAAGGAAAAATGTAAGATGTGTGAAACCTCCAAATGAAAGATGGGATAAATTGGTGACAAAATGTACACTGACCGGCAAAATTAACCGGACGCTCGTATTTTTGGTTTTTCTCAAACTGCTGTTCAGTGTTCAATTTTTTTCGGGAAAACCACTGACTGAAAACTTGTTGCTTTCCAACTACTGTCCTTCCAATCCAACAAATGATAGAATTCATTTGAATCCTTTAGGTGCTATGGTGAACCTATAGAACGGAGATCGCGCTAACACCTATCAATATTGCTATACGGAATAGCAGTGACTAAACTTGTTGCTTTCCAACTACTGTTCTTCCAATCCAACAAATGATAGAATTTATTTGAATCCTATAGCTGCTATGGTGAACCTATAGAACGGAGATCGCGCTAACACCTATCAATATTGCTATACGGAATAGCAGTGACTATTTTGAAGATCTGAACAATTCTGAATGAATTTAGAAGAAAAAAAAACATCAAGAGAAACAATAACCAATGATATAAATGATTTGATATTTTATGACAGAGAAATAACCGTGAACAAATTATAAAAAATATAGTAGGTATCTATAATTTATTTCATACATAAAAAAAAAGTTTTAAAAATATAAAACTAGTTTTGAAATCATGGCATGGGACACCTGCTTTGTTTTTAGTCGAGTGCTTAGTGCTTCTCTTGCTTTGGTTTGGAACCTCGGATTGGTTTGGCTTTGTTTTTTAGTAAAGGGCAGAGTCTTGCTTGGAGCAAGTTATTACAACAGTGTAAATCACAGCTTGCACCTGCTCTTCTGTAAAGCTGAACATTTGGTACACCATGTGAGTGGTACTTCGTCCTTCAAAATTTTGTTATCGAATAGGTACGAAAACCTGGTGGCTTACTAGTTTAGTATAAATTTTATACGTCCTAGTGCCAAAGTATACATAACCCATAAGCTATAATATTAGGGATAGTCAGAGATTTTTTATTACAACAGTGTAAATCACAGCTTGCACCTGCTCTTCTGTAAAGCTGAACATCTGGTACACCATGTGAGTGGTACTTCGTCCTTCAAAATTTTGTTATCGAATAGGTACGAAAACCTGGTCGCTTACTAGTTTAGTATAAATTTTATACGTCCTAGTGCCAAAGTATACATAACCCATAAGCTATAATATTAGGGATAGTCAGAGATTTCAATAATCACAAGTCATGTGTAGAAGTTGCCACCAACCTTTAGAATGTTCGATGTTGATCGCCAATATTTTCAAGGGATAAGCAGGAGACACCCAAAGAAGATATTACACAACAACGCAGACACCTGAAGATATGCAGAAGCGTAACTTTATCCTTAGCGAATGTACTAAAGAATTCTCAGGACATACTTGTACATATACATAGGTACATGGTATACTACAGGGAATGTTATACATTATCTACAAATGACCGTTCCAAGACATCGGATAAAGGAACTTCCCATCTGCCTCAAGTTACAGAAATATAAAACCTCTCCCGTCACCAACACCGTCACTATCGTATGGTTATCATAATTCTAGCTGGACTGTCATGAAAATCGAGCAATTCACAAAATACCTCACAAAGTCATGGTCTGTTGGAAAAGAATTATGTGGGTAAGAAGCTAAGAAAGGAACTGCAGAAAAATCGAGCAATTCACAAAATACCTCACAAAGTCATGGTCTGTTGGAAAAGAATTATGTGGGTAAGAAGCTAAGAAAGGAACTGCAGATTTTGAAGGAGAGAAAATAACACGGATTTTGTCTCCCAGAAACTTCTCTTTTTAGGCAGATACGGAGGTATTAGGAAATAAAATTATCTATGTCAAATCATGTTTACATATCACAAAGAAGAGGTACGCTATCTAATTGACAAATAGGCACTGCTTCTCTAGGTTAACTTTGGTAAGGGCTGTTTCGCCTTTTGGTCCGGTCAGGTCCAAACGACGGAACGTCCAAAGTGCATGGGCATTTCGTGTTTGATGTTTTTGACCTGGGATCTGAATAATAGGTAGTTCAAACCTCTGAACACCGAACAGATATACTGAACGACTCCACTCACTGAACGTCCGGCACCGGTGAGAAAAAATTTAGCTCCAGTAGAATTTGAAGGACACCTGACGCAGTTTATGATTTGGACTCCAAGGTCTTCCGTATTGTCACTCTATAGTAGTAAAACTTCTGGATATATTTAGTTCTGTGTTAGATCCTTGGTTCTGTGTTGGTTCCGAAGAAAAAGCGTTTGGATCAAACAGGTATCAGAAACGATCAGCCATTATTATGTGACAAAAAATATGGTCTTAGTTCTGTGTTAGATCCTTAGTTCTGTGTTGGTTCCGAAGAAAAAGCGTTTGGATCAAACAGGTATCAGAAACGATCAGCCATTATTATGTGACAAAAAATATGGTCTATTGTAACAATCAGCAAGTACGTGACTTGGACCATTTCTTGCAGCTATTTTTCAAACTCCACCCAGATAATAATTAAATAGTTTTCATTATGATTCTCGAGCAATTTTCTACCACCAAAACTGCAAAATATTTATTTTATTTAGATTTATTATAGTAAATCTAAATTATTTATCACCATTGTTCTATGGCGGCAAAGGTAAATAATAGATATACCTGAAAGATGTTCGAGCCGTGCTAATAATAGACTATATGGGTCAAATCATGTTTACATATCACAAAGAAGAGGTACGCTATCTATTGACAAATAGGCACTGCTTCTCTAGGTTTAACTTTGGTAAGGGCTATTTCGCATTTTGGTCCGGTCAGGTCCAAACGACGGAACGTCCAAAGTGCATGGGCCTTTCGTGTTTGATGTTTTTGACCTGGGATCTGAATAATAGGTAGTTCAAATCTCTGAACACCGAACAGATATACTGAACGACTCCACGCACTGAACGTCCGGTACCGGTGAGAAAAAATTTAGCTCCAGTAGAATTTGAAGGACATCTGATGCAGTTTATGATTTGGACTCCAAGGTCTTCCGTATTGTCACTCTATAATAGCAATACTTCTGGATATATTCAGTTCTGTGTTAGATCCTTAGTTCTGTGTTGGTTCCGAAGAAAAAGCGTTTGGATCAAACAGGTACCTATCAGAAACGATCAGCCATTATTATGTGACAAAAAATATGGTCTATTGTAACATTCAGCAAGTACGTGACTTGGACCATTTCTTGCAGCTATTTTTCAAACTCCACCCAGATAATAATTAAATAGTTTTCATTATGATTCTCGGTACACGCGGTGAAGTGCCTACCCATTATAATAGCACTTCTGTATTGGATGGACAATTTGGTTCAAGTTCTAAGTGAACAATAACAACTTCCGTGAAACGTTGAGAAGTTTGGAATTCAACGCGTTACAATTTACAACCGCTGCGCTGCTGCTGCTGCTGCTGCTGCTGCTGCTGCTACTACTACTGGTGGTTTTATTGATGACAACCTACCTAATATCATCTAGGAATTTTAGAACATCTAGCCATTGAAAATGTCCTTTAGAAAGAACCTACCTATCTCACACACAGGACCTGCCGATTAATCCAAGGAATTTCGAGATAAAGTCGAGTGTAGTTTTTCCTGGATTCAATAGATTTCAAAGTAATGGGCCATTTTTTATCCAAGTTAATGATTCTCAAATTTTAAACTCCATCTGAAGGTGTTTAATGATTCAGAAAAGATCTCATTTCGTATCGAACGTCACGCCTAGCCGGTAATCAATACACGTTTTAGGTAAATCGCTCTCAGATCATTTACTCAATTATTTAGGGTTGGCATTTTTTTTTTTTTTTTTTTTTTTTGAAACGTAAACAAATCTTATAGAAACATAGTAGGTAGAAACGTGTTTCAAGTTTCAACAAGGGAGTGATGTGGTTCCTATATTTAGAAATTCATTTTCTCTTGTCAGATGACGTTAACAAAATGACGAATTGCACAAAAGTACATATGTTTATTCCTAGGTATAAATGAAATGTCAAAAGTAAATTGGGTTGTTGTAACAAGGATCAAATAATATTCCCTGGTCAAACAGTGTAGGAACTGTTTTATACGGTAGGTATACTTCCGCAACTGTTTGATGATGATTATGTCTGATTATTTTATTCCTTTATACCTAGGTAATGTGTGGATTTAATGTATGATGTATGTACTTTGGTCCGTACGTGCGAGGCAATCAGGCAAAATTTCACACGGAACCTGGCCAACAGTGTAGGAACTGTTTTATACGGTAGGTATACTTCCGGAACTGTTTGATGATGATTATGTCTGATTATTTTATTCCTTTATACTTAGGTAATGTGTGGATTTAATGTATGATGTATGTACTTTGGTCCGTACGTGCGAGGCAATCAGGCAAAATTTCACACGGAACCTGGCCGTAAACCTAAATGCGTCATGTGAGCCTAAGTGAGCCACTATGAGTTGTTGACTCAGAGCTCCATTAGTCATCAGTATAATGATCCTAAGCATTAACGATGCCGGTTATATCTGGAGATATAATCATAGTCATACGACTTCGGTGTTCTTTGAACTACCGGGAGATCTAACTTTGTGCTCGTTGGTGTGCCAATTGATCACACACATTCACAATTGTTCACATCGTTTCAGGTAGACCAGGTCCCAAAACCTGACGGTCACAGGACGAAACTCGATTGGTATTTAATTTATCGACTTCTTTTATGCCGAAAATTTAGGTCCCCTTTTTTTTACTTTTTCTATAATCTGTCATGCACATTTTTTATTTATTTTTAAATTTAGGCACTTCTCTTTAAAAATGGACATCTCCCGTACCGTCTTTGCCTACCTATCCTATTCAGTTTCATTTTAATTTGACAGCTAAAAATAGGTTTAGCTTTAAATGTCCTGATGACAAGATTTTTTTTAGTTAAAAAGATGAGTATCGATTTGTAGGTGTCAACATTGAACATTTTTTTATTTGGAAAACAGAAACAGATCTATTCTATCGTTTAGTGATTTAGGAAAATAATAGGTAGTTGAAAAATAATATCTTTTACTACGAGTATCAGAGTAGCTTTTAAGAGATCCATCACCATATTTATCAAAAGGGTCCGAAGTCAATCAATCCGAGAAACAAATAATAACAACTCTTCTTGATTTACATAGTATTGTTGGTACCTACTCCATCATTTTTCCCAAATAGACTTTGGGCTTAGTACTATCTTATATACGCATGTACTAAAACGTAAGGAACAAATCAAATGGGCTTCTGACGTCCGAGGGCCCCCTACCGCTGTTAATATTTCTGTTGAAATTACATTTCGTAGATATTTAAGTTAAATATACAAAGTTTTAATATTTTTTTTTTTTTCAACAAAACACAAAGAAATCCTAGTAGGGGGTGACTCACGCAAGTTAGCCGCTAAGAGACACTTCATATTTTTGAACCAAAAAGAACCAATAAACACGAACCAACAAAAGTTTACCAATATTTAGATTCTCTCATAGAATACCGATTTAAATAAGACATGGTAAAGCGCCTAATGGAAAAAAATAAGACATGGTACTTGGTGTAAACATGCAGAATGGTGTAGTTTCAAATGCCGAAATTGGCACGAACTGTTGGCAATTTCCGGTGCCGACATACATAACGGATACATAGATATAGCATGTTGTCACCTGTAGTAAATTTCACAGCTTGGCGAGATACTTGGTTGTAATCTTCTTGAGAAACACCTGGAAAATAAAAGATAAGATTATTGCCGATATGCCGATAGCACAAACTGGTCACGAAAAGAGGGAACTGTAACTGCTGAGGTCTTATTTTCCCGAAATAGAAGAAAGAAGAAGGACCGGATAGGAGACATTCAGACGTTTCGAGAACGCACTTTATCTGTTTAGGATAAAGTCCGTCCAGGGCGGTATTCGAACCCGCGACTTCGCACTTACAAGACAGGTGCGCTACCCTCCTGTCGAAAATAGGCTGGCCAATAGATGTGACAAACTATACCTAAATAACTATGTAGGTTGTAGGTACACAGTAATTCAATACAAGCTATAAGAATCAAAATTTTCCTTGATTCCATCGACTGCTCAGTGCTCAAAGTAACCATGTCGGGTAAAACTCTACTTTAATCTCTCATCTGTAAGTCTGATGGCAGAAATATAAGTCGCGAGTCAAAGCGGTTCCTTTGAAGAGATGAAAAAAAATCGTTTTGACTGGGTTAAGTGTTCATATGTCTCCGTATTATAAGTGTCTACATTAATAACACATGAAAGAATTATTGAGTCAAGGTAGAATTCTATAATATAGAAACAGACTGGCTCTTGTACCACGAGTATCCGTACATCATTGGGCCAAAAACTAGATTATATCTACCTAATTAGCTTTTAAATTGAGTCCGTCCATGGGCATCGGTGAATTTAGAGATGCTAGATTAGACCTCGGGTGTTTTCCATTAGAAATAAACACGTATCAAACAAATCCATCAAAATCCGGTCGATTAGTCAGAAGTTTCAATAATGAATTTGTGCTAATTCAGGTCAGCTCTTTGATCACTAAAAGTTATTAGTTCTGTTCTCCGGCTTCTAAAATTTGTTAATCTCTTGTGAGGCTCGAAAAGAAGAAAGAACTTTGGTTTTGAACACAATCCGTTTTGAACAAGAAAGCTTGACACAAAAGCTGGGAGCTAGGTATTCTATGAGGATTTCAAGAGTTTTGCATCTCGCATTCTTCGCAATAGATATGACGTAAAATGACAGAGAAAATCACCGTATCTCTAAGATTATCTGTTGTCCAACTCTAGAGGTGACGTCATTTTTGATACTAAAATATTTACCGAGAGCAAAGTGTGAAGTTGCTTTCAGGAACAAGTTTCTGGACTCTGTACAATCTTCCCAAATGTTGTTCCTCTCTAGACAAAGGTGAGAACTTTGATTCTCCAGAAGTTTTGTGTGCTACAAAGGAATGAACTAATAGTTACTTAGCACATCGAGACATGATTAAAAAACATGATTTACAATTCATGATAATAACCGGAGGCATAACACCTCGTGCTGAACACATGCCTGCAAATCCTGCAATCATGCGAGCCAGAGATTTTATGCTAATGTTTGATTTTATGTGTAGAAATGTTTAGCATAACTCCTCAATGTTTCAATGGTGTCAATGGGTGCGTTTAGTACTGAAAAGATTTAGACACAGGTACTCGTATTACTAATAATCTACTATGTCAGGCCAAGAGATATGTCTTTAACAAATGCGTTCAATATGGGTGTATATCTAGTGGAGACGCCAAATTACAATAGACTGTAGCATTATTAGTGGAAGCGCTATAATGCCAATATTGTAGAATTAGTGGAGATGCCAAATCACAATGATCACAGTGTTTTCTGGAAGTTGAGTTAGTAAGTTTCCAAAAGGTAACACAATTAATTGCAATATTTATTTTTATAGTCTCACTAACTGACTTGAGGAATTCACTGAGGAATGTACCTAAATGTTTCTAGATTTCGCTCATCATTATACCTCCTAATAGCATGTGTATTCAAACATTCGCGCTAGAATGTGTGTGAAGTACATTATCAAACCCAGGCTACTCTCATTTGACTAGAGGTTTTAGGTGGAATGTGAACATTTTCTACATTTCAAACAACTACCCGTGGATATGCTAATGGCACGAATTTGGAATTCAATGTTACCTGATCATAGTGATAACTAGTCTAAGATTTATGTAAATGAAGGTAGTTTGTTAGGCATTGAAAATATCAAATTTATTTTGTCTTTCCTAAAGAGAAATTCTGTGTTTTAAGATATTCAAGCGATAAGATAGAATTTGGAATTCAATGTTACCAGATCATAGTGATAACTAGTCTAAGATTTATGTAAATTGGAATTTTTTGATCTAACCGTCAGTGTTGTGATCACTTAAAGATATGGACATTTCATCGGCAAACATAAGTTGCCCAATCCAAATCCCCATCGAATTTCTAGGTTCTTATTAACCTAACCGGATAATAATTATAGTTAACAAGTCCAAAACCTTGTAGCGGGCAATAATTATCTGAAAAAACATAAGTTGCCCAATCCAAATCCCTATCGAATTTCTAGGTTCTTATTAACCTAACCGGATAATAATTATAGTTAACAAGTCCAAAACCTTGTAGCGGGCAATAATTATCTGAATTGTATCCATAAAGTCGTTTAAATCAACTAGCTTTGAGAGCCTACCCATACTTATGAAGAAATTAAATTGTAATGTAGGTTTCATGATCGAATAGGAAATGCAGATAGAGGTCAGTTTGGACTAACTATGTATTGACAAACAATAATGATTAACTTTTCAAATGCTTCCCACATTGGCGCAATTTAAGAAGCCAGGAATCATGGGTAAACAGTGAGCAAATCGAATAGGAAATGCAGATAGAGGTCAGTTTGGACTAACTATGTACTATTGACAAACAATAATGATTAACTTTTCAAATGCTTCCCACATTGGCGCAATTTAAGAAGCCAGGAATCATGGGTAAACAGTGAGCACAGCTTCTCGGTACATAAAAGAGCAATCATTGACTTTCCAAGAAATATAGGTCCTCATACTTTTGACCTTTAGATTATTTTGTAAGCGACTTTATCGGTGCAATCAACACACTGTATGAAAAAGTGAAGAAGGATACTCAACTAATGGCGTAATTTATTGGAGTTTAATGATGCGGGCATATCCAATTTCTACAAGTACTAATCTAATAGAATTTGAGCATCTGACAAGATTTTACTTCCATAGGAATTAGGAAACCCTGTATACAAGAGACTTGCTAGATTAGCAAGGATCAAGGAGCTTGGTGTTTGGAAGAGGAAATGATACATCAAAGCGTAAGATAAAACATCATGATATACCTCGAGATAATAAACAGGTAGTAAAGAGATTTTTCAATTTGTAGATAAATCTACGGTAATACTGTTAACCGATTACCGAAGAAGATATGAGAGGTGAATCCATGAAGCAAGATTAGTGAGTCCCATCTAATTTAATCAATATCATTTTCGCCTTCCATATGTAATAAATTACTTGCTATCAAGGCTGAAGAAATTTAATAAATTGTGTAAGGATTCCGCAAAATCATTTTCGCTTTGGTCTGGCAATAAGTTTCTCAACTAATGGCGTAATTTATTGGAGTTTAATGATGCGGGCATATCCAATTAAACTGGAATATGCCCGAGGGAGAGAGCAACAAGCAACCTTAGCAGAAGAAAGAATAATAAACACGACACGCGATCCTTATTTAATTTGAGCTCAGGAATCAGAACAAGGCTCTGATAGAAAATAAGCTGCTGCTTTAGATATCCTATTCAGAGATCACTTCTCTAAATTGGAAACCTTTTGATCACATTTATTAGGAGAGGAACTTTCTTGAGAAATAATATGATAATAAGTGGCATAATAAGGTGAGACTTTTATTAGATTTTGCTGTTCGCTTGGAATCCGATTATTATTTATGTTTGCGTGCTGTCTACCATGCGATCTAGTTTGCCAAAAAAATCGTTTGAAGAGAATAATTTAGTACCAAATTTGACAAAAATAACTGATGTTTTTAACACGACCTTAAAATTAACACTCTGATGATTATTATTTATGTTTGCGTGCTGTCTACCATGCGATCTAGTTTGCAAAAAAAAAAAAAAAATCGTTTGAAGAGAATAATTTAGTACCAAATTTGACAAAAATAACTGATGTTTTTAACACGACCTTAAAATTAACACTCTGAGAAGAAACAACTGTAAACATAAAATGAGATTAAACGTGTTTTTTATTCATAACAATCTGCCAGGATTTCATGTCCCAAATAAAGTGTAAATCATTCATTGAAATGAGACTGGAAACTTGTTTTTGGCAATCATGCTGGTTCTAAACGGTCGACATTTGCAACATGTAAGAGGATGTGTTGTGAGGAATATAAATTTGTTTTTAACCATCGGATCGGATCATCAAACTGACAAATATATACGGGTGTAGGTACACATGGCATGCTGGAGAGGTTTTTGGCTAAGTTCGGGTCATGTTTTAGAAATTTAGAAAATTTCGAAAAAAATCATCTCAAATTAGGTATTCCCTGTAGATGAAAATGCTTACAAACATATGTATATTATTATGTGTCATGATATGAATGATGCTGATCATGAAAATTGATGAAAAATCTAGATTCTTATTAAGGCTCATAATTATCAACAAATAGGTGTTTATTTCTTCCAATTGGCATTTGTTCCATTTTATAAGTATGTTACTTTATGGCTAACGTTCTACATGTTGATTTTGTTGTAATTAATGCTATCTGAAATGTTTATTCGTTATTGAGAATGAGGTTTGGAAAAGAAGAATATACCAATATACCATAGATATACATATTATACAATACATAGGTAGGAATCTGAAAGCATCGAAGTATCTTGGCAATTGCTGACTGCAGAAGTGCAGAACGATAAGCATTTTTTTGTCCCTGACACGCCTCCATTATTAATTGGAACTCAGATGTTCAAATGGAACTTGATAATATTCTAATATTTATTTTAATAAGTTAAATGTTAAATGTGAGTTTAATCAATTTTGACTAAAACTTATTGCCAGACCAAAGCGAAAATGATTTTGCGGAATCCTTACACAATTTATTAAATTTCTTCAGCCTTGATAGCAAGTAATTTATTACATATGGAAGGCGAAAATGATATTGATTAAATTAGATGGGACTCACTAATCTTGCTTCATGGATTCACCTCTCATATCTTCTTCGGTAATCGGTTAACAGTATTACCGTAGATTTATCTACAAATTGAAAAATCTCTTTACTACCTGTTTATTATCTCGAGGTATATCATGATGTTTAATCTTACGCTTTGATGTATCATTTCCTCTTCCAAACACCAAGCTCCTTGATCCTTGCTAATCCAGCAAATCTCTTGTATACAGGGTTTCCTAATTCCTATGGAAATAAAATCTTGTCAGATGCCCAGATGCTCAAATTCTATTAGATTAGTACTTGTAGGTACAATTGGGTCCTGTGTCCTGTTTACCTAAAGATGCTCTTTTCCCCAGCCCTTTGAATATCCACAAATATACCCACATGAAATGCTTAGGTACTTACGTCTAACAAACTTTGTAAAACTTGATACAAATCCACCTTCTATTGGATAAACAAATTCACGAAAACTGGAAACACTGTATCATAGGTATCCCAACATTTTCAGATATAAGTTCCGCATGTTTATCCTAGAATAATCCAGATAGAATCAAATTAGATTTCCAAGTGTAGATAATTGATTGAATGAGTTTTATCTTGTGATTCCAGGTACTAGCAGAATAGAATCTAGACGGAAAGGACTTAATGTCACCCTCCATTGAGTTCTGAATGCATTTCTGAGATCTTTAACTGGTTTTGTCAACAGTGAGGTTACTGAAGTTAGTTTTACGCTTGTTTAACTCTCGGAGTGCACTTTGCATTCAAATCATGATAAGAAGGTTGATTTCTTCTTTTTTTTTCATTAGCAGGTACCTAGATATAATTAAGGAGTCGTGTGGCAACATTTATGTTGTTTATGAGCTTGATGCTTTTTGGCAAGTGCCCATTGAGCAAAAAATGGTCGTTGAAGTGCAAAAACACTTGGGTGCATGGATGCTAAATGCAAGGAACTTGTTTGCTTTTATATTTTTACCTCAATCAATTTAACTTTGGAAAAAACTCACGGATTGTTAGGTAGTTAGTTACCGAGCTTTATTCGTTGTTTTTTTTTTTTTTTTTTTTTTTTTTTTTAACGTAAGTAACTACCTATTTCTGTTTCTACAGTGTTTCTTTCTGATGTCCTAAGGGACCTATGTAAGGCATTATTGAAGCGTTAGTGGCAGCGGTCTAAACTCTCGTTTTATGAGAATGTTGATTACTTGCAATCACGATTTATTGAAAAGACCTATTGTTTCATTTCTCGTATTCAATTGAAAATATTGAAATTGAAATCATTACATCAAACCTCAAACCAGGAAGGCAAGGAAGAAGATGGCGTTGTTTACATAACAAGAATGCAAGAGATGCGGAGTCAGAAATACCTGGATTATTTAAATCCATCATAGCTTATTCTTACGTTGTATTACAGGATCGAAGTGATTTTCTGTCTACATAGAATTGGTGTATTGTTTTCTCTTTTAAGTCCTGCTCCAGAGAAGAACCAATGGAGCCCAGAATCAACTTTGAAAACTGCAGAATGGGAAGTTACAGCTGCTTGAATTATTATCATGCGCTTTGGAAGCTTTTAATTATACAAGAACTTATTAGGTTAAACTGGTTGGGTTAGACTAGGGTAAGAAATAAGGATAGGTATAACTCAGCGTCAAAGAGGTGCGTAATCAGTTCAAAGGAGCTGAGAAAACGTGAGATCATTAATTCAGAAAACCCTAATTTAACTAGGTTTTGTTTTTAAATCAGTACAGAATGTACCTGCTTAAACCGACACAGCTGAAACACCAGCTATCTAAGGATTCTAAGGACGGTCATACGTCTCATGTTAATTACTTACCTCTGTTCGTACTTAAAGAAGGTTTCTACTTTTACAAAAGATCTAGGTACATACGAGTAAATACTCGTTTAAGCATAAGCATATGACCTCCCTCCAGATTTCTTTCTTTTTGGTGGAAAAGCCTCCACTAAGTACCTAAGAAATCTCTTAAGGCATTTGTTCTCAGTTTATCTGCCACTGACATGTAATAATATTCGTTAATTAATAGTCACCTAATACCTAAGTGCATAACCACCATCTTCATAATAGTTTCAACAGGTGTACCTTCAGAAGTCACAAAACTGCAGACAAACTGAAGATTCTGTTTTTCCGCACAAAACTGAATGAAACTCAGATTTTAATAGAGTACCTACCTACGTATTAAACACTGAAACCTCTTTCGGAATGTTAAGTCTCGTGAATAATAATAAAATTATTATGAATATTTTATTCGGTCCAGGCAGGTATAATAATAAAAAGTAATATTCCTGTATTCAGAGCATTCAGTCATGCTGCCCACGCCAACACGTGTGTTACTCACGCCACACGCTATGCTACCACATACATATGTCTGTGTTGTCCATGGTTTGGTGTTACCACAGGACCGTGTTATTATTTACATTCTTGATTAATTTCTAGCCACATTCCTGCAGCAGTTTTAGATCCGTCTGCCTTCACACGGCCAGTAATATTGTCCTTACACGATCAATAGGTATTAACAGCCATAAGTACCCTTTTATCACACAAACTGACAAATAGGACAGTGTTATAGATCTATATAAGTTCACACGTATGGTATACTTATACTCACTAGTAGATACCTAGAATGCAATGGTATAGAAATACCTACCTACAAACACTTTGACCTGTAAATTTGACAGTCGCTCTGTCCGCCTATATCAAGGTTTTGTGTTTGACCTCGTGTCCTGATTCCCAAAATATCCGTCAGTAGTGGAGGTCGTATGACTGACTACTGTGGGGTCCTCTGTTTAGAAAAATATGAAAATTTCTGTATCCATAAAATAGGGTAAGACCAAACTTTAGACAGTCCGTCAATAAATTTTATTAATTTGTTTCTCTCTCTACTTCTACTATTTTATTGAAATATTTTATATTTTGAGTCTCAAAGATCGGTCTAACCGTCTTCATACATTGTCTGGGCTCGGCATATTTACTTATCTGATCAGTAGGTATAGGTTCCCTATTCCTACACTGGGTAAAGGTAATTGTATACTTACTGTTTACACAGGGACCCGATGGTATCAGGTTATTATGTACAAACAGAATGGAGACGGGTTATCATTAGACCAGAGGAATATTGAAATGACCCTATAGTCTCGGTGTCAGGTTATTGGTAACCGAGAGAAGAGAGATGTGAAGATTTCAACTAGTTGTTCCTGGCAGAGGATTCTAACCAGGGCCGTTTTCAAGTTCATCCGGTAAGGTCCCATTTACCCCGAACGCAAGATCCTCAAATGGCCTGAAATCAGTAAGTAGTCCACAAAAAAAAGCTTGGCTTGGAGGGTAGAGCGTCTGCTTGGTAAGCAACTTTCTCCTATCCTGTCTTCCTTCTCTCTTCGCTTTCGGGACGATAAGAGCTTAGCAGTTACAATTCCATCCATCAAACCTCTTAGAGAGAGAGAGAGAGAGAGAGAGAGACAGACAGAGGAGCCCATTATTCAAATCAGCCATGCGGCCATTGGGGCCCGGCTAGGCTGTGTAAGGCCCTGATTCTAGCTGGCATAAGAGCTGGAATGCCTTGGTTTAGAGATTTTGGCAGGCATGCCACTTTATGCTCTCAACACTTGTGCCTCTCGGTACGTAAATGTAGAGCGTGCTGCGTTGCATAAGGTAGAATCATTTGTCATTTTGTCAGTGCTGCTTGCAGTATGCATTTTTACTGAGAGAGAAAGAGAGAAGAAGAAGAAGGAGGAGGAGAAGAAGAAAGATCGAAAGTGGAACTTGATCAATATATGGCAAATGTTTCCAACCAACGGATTGCTAAAGATTTCCGATGTTACACGTTCTCAGAACAGTTTTGACTGGAGAAAAAGGAACACCATAAACGAATGACAATAATTTTGAGTCTCAAAGATCGGTCTAACCGTCTTCATACATTGTCTGGGCTCGGCATATTTACTTATCTGATCAGTAGGTATAGGTTCCCTATTCCTACACTGGGTAAAGGTAATTGTATACTTACTGTTTACACAGGGACCCGATGGTATCAAGTTATTATGTACAAACAGAATGGAGACGGGTTATCATTAGACCAGAGGTGAAATGACCCTATAGTCTCCGTGTCAGGTTATTGGTAACCGAAAGAAGAGAGATGTGAAGATTTCAACTAGTTGTTCCTGGCAGAGGATTCTAACCAGGGCCGTTTTCAAGTTCATCCAGTAAGGTCCCATATGCAATATCGGCCTACCATGCTGTTTCTTATCTGCGAGAAGTTTGTTATAATATTCTCATATTTTATTAATTTTTCCAATATGCAATATTTATAAGGATCTTATAAGTAAATATTATATTGAGATTTATAAGGATAACGAGCCCCACTTTAAGCAATAAATCTAGTAATGTACGTAGGTATATGTTAACCGTTTTCATAAGCTTTCAAATAACTCACTAGAACCATGGACGCCAAGATCTAGCATTAATACCAACACAGAATTATCTGTCCTCTCAGATGATAATCCTCTCTTCATTTTCCTCGTTCTCTAGCATCACCATTTTCGTATCCGAATCTCCGATCTATCAAGCTCGGCACTAAACTCCAGACTAGTTCTATCCATATTGACTGACATCACATCACAAATGAAGCGTGTCGGTAAATCAACCTGATCCCGCCAAGTATAGTGAAGTTCCGAGCACACTACCTCGTCTCATGTCTATTAGATCACCAGTTGCTTTGTGTGACTGCTTGCTCGAGTGGTGGAGACCGTGAGAACCGAGATGAGATGAGGTTTCCCATGCTCCCACTCAATAAGGCAGTCGTGCGCTGCAGTATCACGCGCTCAGGCTAACATGTTTCTGATACGGAAATCTCTGACTTCTTCTTCTATTCGAGAGAGAATCGCTTGGTGTGCTTAATTGGCATCAGCTTCGCGCCCAGTGGCGACGCGTGGCAACATTGTCAGCTGGGCTTTATTGAAACCTTCGTCCACACTTTGAATATGTTTATTATTGGTTTGCACTTATCAGCAGCTTCATCCTCACGATATAGGCTGGTATTTTAATAAAGTAACCATTACTTTCCGTGTCCGGATAACCATATCGTCAGAACATGTCTGCAGTACGTGGGAACGGTCACTTCTTTGGCATTTGCTGTCTGTAGGTCCTCTGGAGTCCACGGTTCTGGTAGATTGGGACAGGACAAGAGATAGGCCTTGTCTTAGATTCCACCATTATTGGTTATTAATTTAAACAATTTTACTATTTCCGTATGTTTCAGATCTTTTGATTAGTGTCTATCTTTAAAATGAATGAACATTTGTTTTCTATAACATTTGAAAATCGAAAGGGTTAGGTAATGAGCTTGATATGAAATCTAATCAGGCATTTTGTAATATTTATGGTGCCATAATTACCCCACTATGTAAACACGAACCTCCATATCCATTAGAAGTCAGAACCCTCTAGACATGTTAGATAAATGTTGGAATATGGCTGCTAATGCTTTGTCTGCAGACACTGACGGTATTGTACCCACAATCCAGAACATAATAGTAGATAAAATTATAACAATGATTCCTTCGTATTTTTGGGGTGAAATCAGGGTCGATTTAAGGCGTGATCGTGAACCGAGAAATCAAAGTCAAACACATTTTTAAGGTAGAAAGTAACTTGACAAAAATTGAATTTAGGATTAAAGCTAAATTTTCGATGGTTTTTTGAGGATAATTAAGGGTTACCAAGGGTTAAGAATTGTCGGTCAAAAAAATATCCTCAAATATTGTTCTCATTTCAATAAATGGTTATGTCTTTCGAGTCCCCTCTCTAAAAACGTCCCTGTTTAAAATGCTGATTGAATTTAGGATTAAAGCTAAATTTTCGATGGTTTTTTGAGCATAATTAAGGGTTACCAAGGGTTAAGAATTGTCGGTCAAAAAAATATCCTCAAATCTTGTTCTCATTTCAATAAATGGGTATATCGTTCGAGTCCCCTCTCTAAAAACATCCCTGTTTAAAATGCTGCCATGGAATTTTCTACCCCGGGCAGCCTGCACCTCATCTTACGATTAAATCATGGAAATACTTTTTCCCCAATACCTACAAGTTAGGTAGATATACTGGTACAGGTACCTACCAACTTGAAATTAAAATTCGCCACGCATGAACATTAAAATTCTAAATTATTAATAACCAAACTTTGGAAGACAGTCAAAAGAGATTAGAGTTCATGCTGGCTGAATTTACATAAATTTGTTTTACCGAACCGTGTGCAAGAAACGTGGTATATCTAATCTTTCTAATTAATCTCGTGCAATATTGACCTCTAAATCAATTAGATTTACCATTTCTAAAATTCTTACTTGACTTCTTTACCTGATGGGTCGAGCTTTCAGTAATATAAATGGAGTTGGCCTCTTTCTTGTAATCTTGTTACAGAACTAATCGTCTTCTTGAAATCCACACGTGACCGGTTCCTGGCAATACTTTGAGAATCTATCAAAATTCCACTTTTTCATTTGAAAATAATAATAATAATAATAATAATAATAATAATAATAATAATAATAATAATAATAATAATAATAATAATAATAATAATAATAAACATACTTTCCAGCGCAGTCTGATAGATCTAGGTCTGTCCAACAGTCAGAGCATGAGTGGCTGTCACAGGTAATGACAGACAAAAGACTAGGAGATAAAATGTCTAAAACACCCTGTTCACTCGATTTTCTCCAAAATTCGACCAAAAATCCTCTCCACGCCTCATAGTTGACTGCTTTTGGCGGATATGTGCCGAGCATGTCACGGATATGGATATAAGCTCCCGAACCTTCCGGTCTGTTCATAGCTCATAGATTCCACTGATGCGCTTTACGGACACATGGCTCATAACATGGTAATTATGAGTCTCATAATGAATACGCTGGCAATGATAAACCCGCAAGGTCACTACGGACCGTGTATAGTAATGGCACTTGGCGAGCACGCGAAAACAACAAACACACGAGGCAAGGAAACGATCCAACATAGACATGTTCCGTAGAAATAGTGATTGTCGACATTCCAAGAGCCTATCTACAGAGATACAGTCAATAGATTCATTCAGGAATACTTAGAGGTGGCAGTCCGATCCAAAAACACAAGTTGATTGTTTGCCTCAAGCTGTGCCGAGGGAAAAATAATTACAAGTGGTATGCTCGAGAATCGAACCCAGTTTTTCCTGAATACCTACCTACTTATCAAATGAAAAAGTGGAAAAACATGACAGCTTAACAAGTGCACTTCATAAATAACGTTACTACCTGTGATGATTCTTCAGGTGCTAGGTGTTTCGAAAGAAATGTATAAATAACAAAATCTAGAAAAGCGAACGTCAAGAGTTCGAAGCACCACCTGTATTAAGACAAAACAGAGTTTCATGGTAACACAAAATGTATGCTCTAGAATTGAACTCACTTTTTCCTGAATTCCTACTTATCCAAGTAAAAAACAGAGGAAAATGAAAAACAGATCGCTTTTTTATGGAAAACAAAAAAAGCGATGTTTTTCATTTTCCCCTATTGATTTTAATTTGTTTTACCAAGTGTTGTGTATACCCTTGAAAGTTCTAACTTTTTAATATCACTAGAATAATGGACGCCAAGATCTAGCATTAATTCCTACTTGAAATCTCTAAACCAACACAGAATTATCTGTCCTCTCAGATGATAATCCTCTCTTCATTTTCCTCGTTCTCTAGCATCACCATTTTCGTATCCGAATCTGTAGGTACATACTCGTATGTAGGTACCAATCCAGTAAAGGGCATCACTAATCAAGTGATCACTGTTAGTTTACTCCTATAACACTTGACTACTTTACTTTATGTCTAATCATTTCCTATGCCTTTTATTAAACTCCTTGCATATCACTGTTTGAAATTTATTTGGTCTTCTGCTTTAGGTACATTAGATTCAAATTTCAAATTCAAATATATAACTTTATCTCCTGAATTTCTTCTAATCTTGATTCTTCTTCTTCACTTTTTTTCGTATCTAGGTACCAATCCAGTAGAGGGCATCACTAATCAAGAGTGATCACTGTTAGTTTACTCCTATAACACTTGACTACTTTACTTCATGTCTAATCATTTCCTATGCCTTTTACTAAACTCCTTGCATTTATTTGGTCTTCTGCTTCAGGTACATTAGATTCAAATTTCAAATTCAAATATATAACTTTATCTCCTGAATTTCTTCTAATCTTGATTCTTCTTCTTCACTTTTTTTATACCTAGGTATTCATTAGGCACCGATCTGTGTATTTTGTTGAACTGTCCATAAGCAAACTCTTTGCAGGCTTCTAGAGAGATGATTGATTCATCTCCTTAATTAATTTGAGTGCCGATCCTTGGTTTTTTCTTAGGAATGTATTCTATTAGAAGAATTCCCTAGAAGTTGTAGCACATGGCAGCTACCCGCTGACTACTATCAGATGGTTTAGCCTAAAACTACACACGAGTCAAATGTAGACATTCTTTTCAGCTAATAATTTAAAAACATGAGAACTTGCTTAGAGATCGACTTCGTAGAATATCTTAAGAACATTATTGATAGAATGTGGTCGATATGATGCCGAAAGTGGAAAGAAAAACTCAATGAAGGATCAGAAATCCATATTGCCAGCCTAGTTAGCTTAGTTGGTAGTGCGTCTGCCTTGTAAGCGCTAGGCCGCGGGTTCGATTCCCGCCCGGGGTAATTCGATTCCCGCCTGATGGTATAATGTTCGTTCTCGGAACGGCTGGCTTTCTCCTATCCTGTCTTCCTTCTCTCTTCGATTTCGGGACGATAAGACCAAATGAACGCATTGGTTATTTCATGCTCATTTCGCTACATATGAATCATTCCAATTAAAATATCATTTCATCCGAATGAGGAGGTACATTAACTCTGTGATTTGGGTTAAATTTTTGTACGTGTATAATTATTTTGTGTTCGTTTCCACAAAAAGTAAGCGTGACTCTACCGTATGAATCATTCCAATTAAAATATCATTTCATCCGAATGAGGAGCTACATTAACTCTGTGATTTGGGTTAAATTTTTGTACGTGTATAATTATTTTGTGTTCGTTTCCACAAAAAGTAAGCGTGACTCTACCGGGTGTCAATCTCGGTAGTTCCTGAATGAGGAAACATTTCAACCGCAAAATTCCCAAGACCAAATTGCCTAGTTACTTCTGTAGTGGAAACAACAACATTGGTTATTTCATGCCCATTTCGCTAGATATGAATCATTCCAATTAAAATATCATTTCATCCGAATGAGGAGCTACATTAACTCTGTGATTTTGGGTTAAATTTTTGTACGTGTATAATTATTTTGTGTTCGTTTCCACAAAAAGTAAGCGTGACTCTACCGGGTGTCGATCTCGGTAGTTCCTGAATGAGGAAACATTTCAACCGCAAAATTCCCAAGACCAAATTGCCTAGTTACTTCTGTAGTGGAAACAACAATACTGTTGTACCTATTTGCTTGATACTAGTGAACTGTAGACCTCACTCAGACTCTTTTGCCTAGGGTAGGTACATCAATATATTGTAAAATTTTACAACTACACAAACATAATTATTATCTGTATTGAAAATCCAAAAAACAATAGGCAGGCCGCTCACGTTCTGACCTATAGGTAGGTCTGTCAGTATGTCAGACATACTTTCAATTGTAAAATTTTACAGCTATACACAAACATAATTACTATCTGTATTGAAAATCCAAAAAACAATAGGCAGGCCGCTCACGTTCTGACCTATAGGTAGGTCTGTCAGTATGTCAG
>NW_007379551.1:0-9954 GCF_000475195.1 Diaphorina citri
ATTTAATTTTTAATTTTACTTTCATGTAATGATTTAAAATCAAGACTAGAGCCCGGTCTCCCTTTATTCCTTTTAATGTTTCCTAATAACTACCAATATAATGTTTAAGCCACCCATCCATTTTTTGACCTTGCTCGGCGTAGCTTAACATAGGTCACGCCAAAACCGGTCTTAATTTAACGACTGAAGTGTTATCTAAAACTTTCTCGCTTTGAGTTCAAAGGTCGTCGCGACAAGTTTCAAGATCAGAGCTCATTTGTGTGAGAAAATGTGAAAAAAATTTCCCAAAAAACCAGTTTTTTGGCCTTTGTTGTTTCTGTTGTTGTTTTTGTTGCTCTTGCTCTTCTTATGAGTACCTACTTCTTCTTTTTATTATTACTTCTTCTTCTTCTTCTTTTATTTTTCTTCTTTGTTTTGAGCTGTAATAGAGTCAAAAGCAGACCGCAATAACTTCTGACAATGGGTGGTTGACCCGTATAACAGAATAAAGAAATCAAGTTTAGGGTGTTTTGGAACTGAACAGAAACAAAAAAGATCACAAAGAGAAGAAAAATGGGGGAAGAAAGCGCAACTGATCTATTGTATTGCACAAATATAATGTATTACTATTTATGCTGTTAAACCCATAAAATACTCGAGACCTTGTTTAGACTGCTAGGGTAAAGGGACTTTTTAGTCTCATTCGCGCAGTACAAACAAGGTATATTCTATTCCATATTCCATATCTATTCGAGACAACTCCAAGTTCAATATTAAATACATAAATTTTATATTGTCTCAGTCTCAAGTACTCTTATGATAGGATACATTACGAGAAGATACCAGTACCAGTCCATATTTACAACAGTCCATAATGTCCATATTTCTGTCAGTCCATATCTACGTCAGTCCATATTTATGTCAGTCCGTGGACGAACAGAGATCCCGAGGGAATCCTCTTCTACAATGGGAGTATACTATCAGCAAAAGAAGAAGAAGAAGAAGAAGAAGAAGAAGAAGAAGAAGAAGAAGAAGAAGAAGAAGAAGAAGAAGAAGAAATATTTAATGAACACCTAATTGACATGACAATGTAAGAATAGTCATTCCAAAAGGAGTATCTAGGTATCTACCTATCTACAGAACAGAGAATCGGTTGGGATCATTCAATCCTGCATTGTATCAAAATAAAATCGAAATCTGGAATCTGACAAAAGGATATTAGGTATGTCAATCATAAAGAAAATCCAATTGAGAAAAAAGGGAGAAATGAGAAACTACAGAGAACAGAGAATCGGTTGGGATCATTCAATCCTGCATTGTCTCAAAATAAAATCGAAATCTGGAATCTGGCAAAAGGATATTACTTTGTTGTTTCTGTTGTTGTTTTTGTTGCTCTTGCTCTTCTTATGAGTACCTACTTCTTCTTTTTATTATTAGCGTGAAAGGTATTTTGTTATTCGGATTTAGATACCTTCCACCTCTACCCTACCTATTCCCAGGAGCTTAAAATAAGTCCACCCCGTCCGAAGTTCTTCTTCCTCCTTCTTAAACAAAGGAGCGCGTATGGGTCGCGCTTCGCGAAGCCCCGGGAGATGTACAACCCCGCGAAGCCCCAGAAGCATATCATCACAATCAAGGAATAGCATAAAGATCCTAGTGATTTTTTTTCCGAGTCAAAACAAAGACAGTCGATTTGCTGTGCTTAAGAGAATTTTCTACGACCTATAACTACGGTGACAATGATATCGAGACCCCAGGAGGAGAAGAAACTGTAGTGCGAGTAATAATAGTACTTAGGTACTGATTTTCTTTAACCACGATCGAGTAAACTACGGACTAAAAAATTCCCGGAGGGACGGGCCCGCGTGAAAGGTATTTTGTTATTCGGATTTAGATACCTTCCACCTCTACCCTACCTATTCCCAGGAGCTTAAAATAAGTCCACCCCGTCGGAAGTTCTTCTTCCTCCTTCTTAAACAAAGGAGCGCGTATGGTCGCGCTTCGCGAAGCCCCGGGAGATGTACAACCCCGCGAAGCCCCCAGTGCGAGTAATAATAGTACTTAGGTACTAATTTTCTTTAACCACGATCGAGTAAACTGCGGACTAAAAAATTCCCGGAGGGACGGGCCCAGCTTGTTGATTTTAAAATAATTAAATATTTCCCTTGCAGACTTTGATCGCCAAGAATATTTTTCAAATTTTGAAGTATATATTATGAGGTTAACATTCGTTATCTCTAATAGTCACTAGTGGGATTCAAACCCGTGTCCTCCAGCTTAGCAATCAATCGCTTAACCACTGCTACCGAAGTTAGTTATGAATTCAGAACAGGCGTCAAAGCAATTAGCAAGAGAGGTGCTGTTACCTGTCACTATAGATCGTGATATGGCAGCTGAATATTAAATATTTTGCCAACTTACCTGAGGAAGCACATGGGTCGAGAAGGATTTTGAAAAGGAGTAAGTGAGTTTTAAAGAGGAAATACTCTTTACGGTGGACTGTTGTTGTAGCGGCTTTAGCTTTAGCCGAATGCTGATGAATTTCTTTTCCCTGTTAGGCTGGTTAGGGTTAGCTGTTCTTTTCCCTGTTAGGCTGGTTAGGGTTAGCAGTTCTTTTCCCTGTTAGGCTGGTTAGGGTTAGCAGTTCTTTTCCCTGTTAGGCTGGTTAGGGTTAGCTGTTCTTTTCCCTGTTAGGCTGGTTAGGGTTAGCTGTTCTTTTCCCTGTTAGGCTGGTTAGGGTTAGCTGTTCTTTTCTCTGTTAGGCTGGTTAGGGTTAGCTGTTCTTTTCCCCGTTAGGCTGGTTAGGGTTAGCAGTTCTTTTCACTGTTGATAGTCCCACACCAGCTAGTATATTTTGGCAGGTCAATGTTCCCTGTTAGGCTGGTTAGGGTTAGCTGTTCTTTTCCCTGTTAGGCTGGTTAGGGTTAGCTGTTCTTTTCCCTGTTAGGCTGGTTAGAGTTAGCAGTTCTTTTCGCTGTTTATAGTCCCACATCAGCTAGTATATTTTGGCAGGTCAATGCCAATACTGTTATGCATCCTCACCATTCAGTAACTATATACAGGTCAATGCCAATACTGTTATGCATCCTCACCATTCAGTAACTATGTACTATAGTAACTATATGTCCTATAGTAACTATATGTGTCCTATATAGATAGAGAACATACTCCCATATTAACTACTCCTACAAGATATCAATCACGACGGATAAATAGACTGTCACATTCGCCTAACAAGATGTCAGTGGTGTGGAAATTTGCACCACCACTTTCGTGTTCCTGGTAAAAAGACCTTTAATTTGATATATAGGTCGACCAGTTTTGGATAAGTCATTCTATGGGGTACAAGATGTCAGTGGTGTGGTGGACATCTTCAGCAGAAGGTCTCTGGTTCGAATCCCACCGTCAAAAAACTTGCACTCAGATTCCGATTGCAAATATTTCAAACCAGCCAGCCTAGTTAGCTTAGTTGGTGGTGCGTCTGCCTTGTAAGCACCGGGTTCGATTCCCGGCGGTGCCGAGGTTTTTTTCGGCTCTGTGCTCGGAGTTCGGGGTGCACTCAGCCTCGTGAGGACAATTGAGTTGTTATATCTACTTTAATCGAGTACCGACAAGTGGCGGCATTACCAGTGTAAAAAGATATGGACATTGATTGCAAAGGAGGCATTTAGTAATGTTGTTATATATCCACAAAAGTTGTGAAAAAACTTTGCTTTAACACAAAGAATTTGAGATTTGATTTGGATTTGAACTCACCAATCGTTTCAGTTAGATAGGTAGGTAAGTCACCAATATTCTCGGAAAAGGTATTTTAGTACTCCAGTATAAAACAATTGAAGGTGTTTGTTAGTGAATGTAGCACGCATTTTAGGTAGGTAGGTAGGTATTTACTGCAAATCTCTGTCATATTTTAACACATCAATTCAATTCAATTACGGAACGCGGTAGCGCTCCGCCCCGCCAAGTCAAAACAGATTGACAGCCCTACTAAGAGACATTATGCTGATTATGCATGTCTCTGGTTCGAATCCCACCGTCAAAAAACTTGCACTCAGATTCCGATAGCAAATATTTCAAACCAGCCAGCCTAGTTAGCTTAGTTCGAATTGTTGTTGTTGTTGTTGTTGTTGTTGTTGTTGTTGTTGTTGTTGTTGTTGTTGATGTTGTTGTTGTAGTTGTTGTTGTAGCAGTGACGACAATTCAGCAGTCGTCTCCAAATTCTAGACTCGTTGGTAGATTTAAGAACTATATGAAGAACTATACTTCCAGTATTTGAACTATTTAAGAACTATACTTCCAGTACACAGATCAGCAACAGATATGCTATATGTATAGATACTACTTATTGGCTTTTCCAATAATAGAAGAAGGCACACTTAACGTCCAATTGGCCAAAGGTCGTTTGGACGGAAAATAAGAAAGAGCAACAACACTTGGCAATAACGAAGCAGAAAAACAATCACAGTAAAGTAAACAGCACAAACCATATCGGGGACAGCAGCTGTGGAGTTGGGAGAAACAAATTAAGAAAAATATAGAAAACCAGAGTGTGGAACCTAGGTAGTAGGAATTGATAATTAATAATAGCTAATGTTGATATTTATAAGTCGTAAAATAGAAGACAATGAATTGACAGTGAAATACAGGGTCCGCCAACGGATTAGTATGTTTTTCAAATGGGTAGTACTCGGCGTCTGGGCCCCTCAGAGTGGTGGGGTTGGTCTCATCGTGTTCACAACGAAGGGGAGTTTTTTTCTGTTTTTTACATGGTTTTACTTAACTTGAGATCTCTGTTTGTAACTCAGCAATTGTTAGAAGGAGACTATGTAAGAATGAAAAAAAAATCTAGGTACCTACCTACCTATTTAGGTATGTAATACGTACCTAGATATTCTCTCTTATTGAATGAAAATATAGGGAAAGTAAACTGTCACATCCACCAAAAGACCATTTTTTCTGGTTTTTTGGTTCTCTGGACAAAATTTGCACCACCACTTTCGTGTTCCTGGTAAAAAGACCTTTAATTTGATATCTAGGTCGACCAGGTTTGGATAAGTCCTTCTATGGGGTCAGACACACAGACAGGACGACACCGAAGCGAATACAATAGTCCGTTCCTTATACCTTTTTATTACTATCGTAATAATAAGGGAAGGACGGACTAAAAATAGTGGAGATGTCAAAATCTCTGGAAACAAGTTAGCTAATTATTTAGCTAATACCTATGTATACCTTGTCAGCTTGTTTTAGGTACGTACTCGTAATCCCTAGGTACAATTTGAGAGGTTTTACATTTTGGTTATCTATTAGCTATTTCGATTTTTATGTTGACAAGTAGGTAATAATAATAATAGTGCTTATTTATACTGCTCGCATAGGACTGAAAATTCCCTTTACTCCAGCAGTAGGCTACTACTATTATAATAATAATAGTGCTTATTTATACTGCTCGCATAGGACTGAAAAGTCCCTTTACTCCAGCAGTAGGCTACTACTATTGTGGTCAAATTCTCAAATTATATTGAGGATAAAATTCCATACCTCGGCTGGGATTGAACCCACGCCCTCCTGTTTAACAGGCGAGTACCTTGACCACTACACCACCGAGGTAGGTAGGTATAATATAGATCAAAAGTTTTACTGAGTTACCTATTACTTACAAGACATAATAAAATAAATTATTTTTAAATCGTTTTTTTTTTCCTTTTCTCTCTTCTTTCCTTCTCTCTTTTTCCATTTTTTTCCTCTCCTCTCCACCTACCTACCAACCTTTTTTTATGATAATTTCCTTTTTTTTCATCTTCTTCTCTTTCTTCGGCATCTTTTTAGAATAAATTCGTCACAAATTTAACTCTAATAATACCTATAATATACAAGTCGACAACTCAACATTTCCTACTTAACTCTGTCGTTTATTGATGGATATTAATGGGCTCTCTCTCTCTTTCTTTCTTTCTTCTTTTTCACTCAGGTCTCTCCCTCTTTCTTTTTTCCCTCTCTCTATCTCTTTCTCTGAATTTGCTACATTATGTCTTTCGAAAGCTCCATTTTTCTCATTTAAAAAGGAAAGCAATAGAGTGGGATAAATAGATACTACCTAGTAGGTACCTACATATTATGTACCTCCTTACCTTAGGTACTTGCACCTATACTTTTTATCTGTTTATACTCTGAAAGGTATACATGTAGACATCTGCTTTGTAAGTACCTACTTATTTTATATTTTCCGAGTTAGGTACCTACTCAACATGTAGATTTGTAGACAATACCTATCTAGTTTTTTTTTTCCCTCTCTCTATCTCTTTCTCTGAATTTGCTACATTATGTCTTTCGAAAGCTCCATTTTTCTCATTTAAAAAGGAAAGCAATAAAGTGGGATAAATAGATACTACCTAGGTAGTACCTACTACCTACATAATTATGTACCTCTTTAGGTACTTGCACCTATACTTTTTATCTGTTTATACTCTGAAAGGTATACATGTCATCTGCTTTGTAAGTACCTATTTATTTTATATTTTGCGAGTTAGGTACCTACTCAACATGTAGATTTGTAGACAATACCTACCTATCTAGTTTTCTTCTTCTTCTTCTTTTTAAGTAAAAGGTTTGATAGAGGGAACTGTAACTGCTAGGGTCTTATCGCTCCCAAAGCGAAAAGAGAAAGAAGACAGGGTAGGAGAAAGCCAACCGTTCCGAGAACGAACATAATCGCATCATTAGGATAAAATCAGCCCCAGAAAGTTTAATCTGACCTTGAACGTTGAAAGTAGGTAATGAAAAGACCATCGATGACAGAGCTGTCCCCTGAGGGGAACTTTTCAAGACTTTGAAAATTGAAAGTGGGAAGTGGAAAGAATAAAATTGAAACTTTTTTAATGAAAAATAGAAGTGATGAAGAGGGGATTAGAAAGTAATTTTATCTGTCCCCTGAGGGGAACTTTTCAAGACTTTGAAAATTGAAAGTGGGAAGTGGAAAGAATAAAATTGAAACTTTTTTAATGAAAAATAAACGTGATGAAGACGGGATTAGAAAGTAATTTTAAAAAGCGAAAAGAGAAAGAAGACAGGGTAGGAGAAAGCCAACCGTTCCGAGAACGAACATAATCGCATCATTAGGATAAAATCAGCCCCAGAAAGTTTAATCTGACCTTGAACGTTGAAAGTAGGTATCTAGTTTTTTTCTTCTTCTTCTTTTTAAGTAAAAGGTTTGATAGAGGGAACTGTAACTGCTAGGGTCTTATCGCTCCCAAAGCGAAAAGAGAAAGAAGACAGGGTAGGAGAAAGCCAACCGTTCCGAGAACGAACATAATCGCATCATTAGGATAAAATCAGCCCCGGAAAGTTTAATCTGACCTTGAACGTTGAAAGTAGGTGGGGATTCAAACCCGTGTCCTCCAGCTTAGCAATCAATCGCTTAACCACTGCTACCGAAGTTAGTTATGAATTCAGAACAGGCGTCAAAGCAATTAGCAAGAGAGGTGCTGTTACCTGTCACTATAGATCGTGATATGGCAGCTGAATATTAAATATTTTGCCAACTTACCTGAGGAAGCACATGGGTCGAGAAGGATTTTGAAAAGGAGTAAGTGAGTTTTAAAGAGGAAATACTCTTTACGGTGGACTGTTGTTGTAGCGGCTTTAGCTTTAGCCGAATGCTGATGAATTTCTTTTCCCTGTTAGGCTGGTTAGGGTTAGCTGTTCTTTTCCCTGTTAGGCTGGTTAGGGTTAGCGGTTCTCTTCCCTGTTAGGCTGGTTAGGGTTAGCGCAATCGCTTAACCACTGCTACCGAAGTTAGTTATGAATTCAGAACAGGCGTCAAAACAATTAGCAAGAGAGGTGCTGTTACCTGTCACTATAGATCGAGATATGCCAGCTGAATATTAAATATTTTGCCAACTTACCTGAGGAAGCACATGGGTCGAGAAGGATTTTGAAAAAGAGTGAGTGAGTTTTAAAGAAGAAATACTCTTTACGGTGGACTGTTGTTGTAGCGGCTTTAGCTTTAGCCGAATGCTGATGAATTTTCAGCCATACACCGCACCGGGGTGATGGTTTTTAGCTATGTTAATTTATTGGCTCGTCCTCAACCATCATGAAGACCGTTTATTCCTTTGAAGTATGATAAACCCTTTATAACCTCCAGTCCTCCAGCTCTGATCCTCATTTATAGTCTCACAGCAAGACATTGGTCATTCAAGGTCCCCCAGCCAGACTTTCTTTATCTTTAATATTCTAGGGCAGAAGTTGGAGCTAGTGACAAAAACGTGTGCTTTTCCTTTTAAGCATGGTAAACCCTTTGTAACCTCCAGCTAGCCAGGCTGGTTAGGGTTAGCAGTTCTTTTCCCTGATAGGCTGGTTAGGGTTAGCAGTTCTTTTCCCTGTTAGGCTGGTTAGGGTTAGCTGTTCTCTTCCCTGTTAGGCTGGTTAGGGTTAGCAGTTCTCTTCCCTGTTAGGCTGGTTAGGGTTAGCAGTTCTCTTCCCTGTTAGGCTGGTTAGGGTTAGCAGTTCTTTTCCCTGTTAGGCTGGTTAGGGTTAGCAGTCCTCGTGTGTGTTGTGTCCACTTTAATCTCATTCTGTATTTCACTCACACCATATTATTCCATGACATTTCATCCAACTTCTTCTTCTCCTCCTCCTCCAATTCCTTGTTCTTCCTCTTCCTCTTGTTGTTCTTGTCTTCTTCTTCTTCTTCTTCTTCTTTATCGTCTCCTTCTTCTTCTTCTTTATCGTCTCCTTCTTCTTCTTCTTTATCGTCTTCTTCTTCTTCTCCTTCTTCTCCTCCTCCTTCCTCTCCTTCTTTTTCGAATTCTGCTGCTTTTTTTCGTCTTCTACTTCTTCCTTCTCTTCCTCCTTTTTCACCTCCCCTCCTTCTCTTCCTCCTCCTCCATCTCTTTTTATTCTTTGGATAACGTCAAGTCAGTTTGTTATTTTCGCGTCACTTGTTGCTACCCCCATGTTTTGTTTTTTTGTTGGCAGAAAAAGCGAGGAGAGGAGAGGAGAAAAATGATGGCATTTGGAATGTTGGAAATAATATGGATAGGGAGGAAGAGGGGGGGGAGAAGAAGAAGTAGAAGAAGGAGAAGAAGAAGAAGGAGAAGAAGAAGGAGAAGAAGAAGAAGGAGAAGAAGATGAAGAAGAAGAAGTAGAAGCAGTGCAAGAAAGAACAAGACTATTAAACCTCAATAAGTTTGTTCGATTCCCACCCGGGGAGAACGTTATCCGAAACAGATAAGGTTCGTTCTCGGAACGGCTGGCTTTCTCCTATCCTGTCCTCTTTCTCTCTTTCATTTCGGGACGATAAGACCTTAGTTGTTATAGTTCTCTCTATCAAATCTATTGGGAGGGGGATGTAAAATACATAGAATGGAGTACCTACCTATTTACCTGTCTACCTTTTTTTAAAAAAAAAAAACTTTCATGAAGAACTAAAATTAGATTAAAATCCATCTGTCAAAAACTCTTGAAAAAAAAATTATAGTCTTAGGTTAGTACCTACTATCTAATATATAAAAATGAATGTGTGTGTGTGTGACCTCGAACCAATAAATGTTTTGATTTAGACTCGAACCAACGACCCCCAGATCCGAACTTCCAAAGTGGTAACAGCACTACACCACTGACGTTGGTACCTATCTAATATATGGAAGTAATATGTCCTCGAACCAATAAATGTTTTGATTTAGACTCGAACCAACGACCCCCAGATCCGAACTTCCAAAGTGGTAACAGCACTACACCACTAAGGTTGGTATCTAATATATGGAAGTAATATGTTTATTTTACATACGGGTATGACTGTCTACAATACTGAGTATACATAAATAGGTACCTACCTATGTATATAAAAGTAATACAGTTATTTACATAGACTATGTACGACTTTATGGAACTGACAGTGAGAGCCATTAGGAAAAAGGGACATGGGTAGTTTATTCTCCTCCTTCTTCTTCTTCTCCTCCTCCTCCTTCTTCT
>NW_007379551.1:10061-14588 GCF_000475195.1 Diaphorina citri
TTCTTCTTCTTCTTTCTTTTTTGATTTATTTATTCCAGCTTGGGGAATCCAATTTTATTCTAATGCTCGCTGAAGTTTTTTCAGGGGCTATTTTTCCTGGAAGTCGCACACATTTGCTACCAGCTCAGTAAGCTAACCTTGAGTTATTCAATTTTGCAGAATTTATGCGCCATGTGTTAGGTTGGTAGGTAGGTAATGCAGAATTGCATCAACTTGATTTTTATTTTTGAAGAGGTTTGACAGAGGGAACTGTAGCAAAGACAGAGGGAACTGGTCCCGAAATTGAAGAGAGAAGGAAGACAGGATAGAAGAAAGCCAGCCGTTCCGAGAACGAACATTTGGACGGGCCCAGCTTGTTGATTTTAAAATAATTTAATATTTCCCTTGCAGACTTTGATCCCCAAGAATATTTTTCAAATTTTGAAGTACATATTATGAGGTTAACATTCGTTATAAAATTGAATTAAAAAAATTGAATTGAATTGAATTAATTGAATTTCAATTTTGCAGAATTTATGCGCCATGTGTTAGGTTGGTAGGTAGGTAATGCAGAATTGCATCAACTTGATTTTTATTTTTGAAGAGATTTGACAGAGGGAACTGTAACTGGTCCCAAAATTGAAGAGAGAAGGAAGACAGGATTGAAGAAAGCCAGCCGTTCCGAGAACGAACATTATTCCATTTTTGTTATCCCTTTATAAACAAAGGCCATTACAGTATGACTAGTTATTTTGACTTCTCTAATCAGTGACTCACTCCATTAAAATGAAACCATACCTATTTGAAAATTGCCAAGAAATTCCATTGCCATGAAAGACTGAAAACTTTTGTACGTCTATTTTTATGAGAGTGCCTTTATAAAATCACTTTTGAGTGAGTGAGTCAGTCAGTCAGTCAGTCAGTCAGTGAGTGAGTCAGTTACACAAGGGGCTGTATATATTTTAGATAAGGGAAGGACGGGCTAAAAATAGTGGAGATGTCAAAATCTCTGGACATAAGTTAATAGCTAATTTTAGCTACCTAACCTCGTCAGCTTATCCCTAGGTACAATTTGAGAGGTTTTGCATTTTGGTTATCTATTAGCTATTTCGATTTTTATGTTGACAAGTAGGTAGGTATAATATAGATCTAAAGTTTTACTCAGTTATTACTTACATAATACAATTATTTTTAAATCGTTTTTTTTTCTCTCTTCCTTCTTTCCTTCTCTCTTTTTCCATTTTTTTCCTCTCCTCTCCACCTACCTACCAACCTTTTTTTATGATAATTTCCTTTTTTCATCTTCTTTTTCTTCGGCATCTCTTTAGAATAAATTCGTCACAAATTACACTCTAATAATATAATATACAAGTCGACAACTCACATTTCCTACTTAACTCTGTCGTTTATTGATGGATATTAATGGGCTCTCTCTCTCTCTCTCTCTCTCTCTTTTTCTCTCTCTCTCTCTCTCTCTCTTTTTCTCTCTCTCTCTTTCTTTCTTTCTTTCTCTCTCTCTTTCTTCTTTTTCGCTCAGGTCTCCTCTCTCTCTCTCTCTCTCTCTCTCTCTCTCTCTCTCTCTCTCTCTCTCTCTCTCTCTCTCTCTCTCTCTCCTACTTCTACTACCTTACCTATTTTTTTATCTCGCTCCTTCTCCTCCTCCTTCTTCTTCTTCTTCTTTTTCCTCTTCTTCTGCTTCTTCCTCCTCCTCCTCCTACTCCTTCTTCTTCTTCCTCCTCCTTCTTCTTCAATAAATAACTGCAATAAACAAGTTTGACAGCTCTCTCTCTCTCTCTCTCTCTCTCTCTCTCCTACTTCTATTACCTTACCTATTTTTTTATCTCCCTCCTTCTCCTCCTTCTTCTTCTTCTTCCTTTCCTCCTTCTTCTTCTGCTTCTTCTTCTTCTTCCTCCTCCTCCTCCTCCTCCTTCTTCTTCTTTTTCCTTTTTATTTCATATGTCTCTTTTCAAGTGGAAACACATTTTTATTATCTGCTATACCGACTGTTTCTTAGCTTTTACCTATACCTACTGACAGAGTAGGTATCTTTACTTATCAATCTCATCATACGAGTATCTAGGTATTACTTGGAACTGGTAACCACTTTCCAGTAAGGTACCTACCTAACCTACCTGCCTACATACCTACCCGAAGAGCTACAAATTTTTCTTCTTCTTTTTTTTCTTAAAAAAAAAAAAAAAAAAAGAAGATTCATATGTTCATTTCGAATAAACTCCATAATATGTGTAGAATTACAATATGTACCTACATCTAATGTATAAAAATAAAGATTTGTTTGTTTGTGTGTGTGTGTTTGTTCGAACTTTATGCCTGGCCAAACCACTCATCCGATTGCTATGAAACTTTGTCAACTTATTGCTTGCACTCCCGTGAAGGTTATAGGCTATTTTCCGGTTCATTTTTGTTAAGCTACGCCGAGCAAGACCACTAAATGGACGAGTGACATGAACGGCCATGCCTTAAGGATTTCGGCTAGTGTATTATAAAATTGTCCCGAAATATTTGCATTCAAATGTAGGTAGATACACACCTACCTACTAACCTGTGACATGAACGGCCATGCCTTAAGGATTTCGGCTAGTGTATTATAAAATTGTCCCGAAATATTTGCATTCAAATGTAGGTAGATACATACCTACCTTACACCTACCTACTAACCCACTGTATGCCTGACAATCCTGATATCTGACGCTCTCAAGGACTCAAGGATTATAAATTATTGGTTTCCAATTTCAGCGTATAGTATCTTCATCCTCGCCATCTAAACGTAACCTGAGCTGAATTTGCAATTAGTCACCGAAAACAGGCTGTCGATATACCTAGATAGATTCGCCAAATTTTTTGCCAAAATCAAAAACAAATATGGTGTGATCGTAAATCGTAGGATTAATAAAATAAATAATAGATTTTAAGAGTAGTGCTTTATTTATAGACTGTCAGCTTAGAATAATAATACCTAGGTAGTAGGAATTGATAATTAATAATAGCTAATGTTGATATTTATAGGTCGTAAAATATGTAGAAGACAATGAATTGACAGTGAAATAGTAGGTGGATATTATTATACAGTCGAAGCTGGATAAGAGAGACTAGGCACTTGACAAAACCAATTTCAGCGTATAGTATCTTCATCCTCGCCATCTAAACGTAACCTGAGCTGAATTTGCAATTAGTCACCGAAAACAGGCTGTCGATATACCTAGATAGATTCGCCAAATTTTTTGCCAAAATCAAAAACAAATATGGTGTGATCGTAAATCGTAGGATTAATAAAATAAATGTTGATAAATAATAGATTATATTTAGATAGATTCGCCAAATTTTTTGCCAAAATCAAAAACAAATATGGTGTGATCGTAAATCGTAGGATTAATAAAATAAATAATATAGATTATAAAGAGTTGTGCTTTGTGCTTTATTTATAGACTGTCAGCTTAGAATAATAATACCTAGGTAGTAGGAATTGATAATTAATAATAGCTAATGTTGATATTTATAAGTCGTAAAATAGAAGACAATGAATTGACAGTGAAATAGTAGGTGGATATTATTACAGTCGAAGCTGGATAGAGATGAGAAGAGAAGAGAAAAGAAGAGGAGTAAAGAGAAAGGAATAGAAGAGAAGAGTGGAAAAAAAGGGAGATAGAAGAAAAGAGAACACTTAGAAAAGAAGAGGCGAAATACAAAAAGACAAAATAAAGAAGAAGAAGAAGAAGAAGAAGGAGAAGAAGAAGAAGAAGAAGAAGAAGAAGAAGAAGAAGAAGAAGAAGAAGAAGAAGAAGAAGAAGAAGAAGAAATATTCGTTATAGGCTATTTTCCGGTTCATTTTTGTTAAGCTACGCCGAGCAAGACCACTAAATGGACGAGTGACATGAACGGCCATGCCTTAAATATTTCGGCTAGTGTATTATAAAATTGTCCCGAAATATTTGCATTCAAATGTAGGTAGATACATACCTACCTTACCTACTAACCCACTGTGTGCCTGACAATCTTGATATCTGACGCTCTCAAGGACTCAAGGATTATAAATTATTGGTTTCCAATTTCAGCGTATAGTATCTTCATCCTCGCCATCTAAACGTAACCTGAGCTGAATTTGCAATTAGTCACCGAAAACAGGCTGTCGATATACCTAGATAGATTCGCCAAATTTTTTGCCAAAATCAAAAACAAATATGGTGTGATCGTAAATCGTAGGATTAATAAAATAAATAATATAGATTATAAAGAGTTGTGCTTTGTGCTTTATTTATAGACTGTCAGCTTAGAATAATAATACCTAGGTAGTAGGAATTGATAATTAATAATAGCTAATGTTGATATTTATAAGTCGTAAAATAGAAGACAATGAATTGACAGTGAAATACAGGGTCCGCCAACGGATTAGTATGTTTTTCAAATGGGTAGTACTCGGCGTCTGGGCCCCTCAGAGTGGTGGGGTTGGTCTCATCGTGTTCACAACGAAGGGGAGTTTTTTTCTGTTTTTTACATGGTTTTACTTAACTTGAGATCTCTGTTTGTAAC
>NW_007379551.1:15001-47763 GCF_000475195.1 Diaphorina citri
ACCATTGAAAAGAAAACAAAATTTGCTATAAGATAGATCTCACACATTTGGAAACACCTTCCCTCCAACACAACCAGAGGCTTGAGAAAAAGATTTTTTTGTATCTTTAAAAACTACAATTTTTTCAATTCAATTTTTCTTCAATAAATTTTCCACTGAAACCCATTGAATTTCTCCTGATAGAAAAGTACCCTTTTTTGTCCTCTTTAATTCCATTATCTTGAATTTCCTGAGAAATCATTATTTACGGAGATATTAACGATACAAAGGGTTTGAGCACCATCCGCGGTCTGGCATTTATTTCCACTCCGCGGAGTGAGCAGTTTACTCTTCTTTCTCATGATGCTCAATGGTCGATTTCGGGGATTTAGCTTTTCCATAAATTCAGTCCGCGCACTGAGCTATTTAGTTATTTACAGTTTATCCCTTGTCGAATTTCGGGGATTGAGCAATTGGCATTTTTTACTACGCGGAGTGAGCAGTTTTTTCGCTCATTGAGTGAATTCGGGGATTAGTTATGGCCTGTTCAAATTTTCATTTTCCATGTTCTCAAAAAGAAAAAAAAAAAAAAAAAAAAAAAAAAATCTAGGTACCTACCTACCTATTTAGGTATGTAATATGTACCTAGATATTCTCTCTTATTGAATGAAAATATAGGGAAAGTAAACTGTCACATCCACCAAAAAACCGTTTTTTCTGGTTTTTTGGCTTTTTGGTTCTCTGGACAAAATTTGCACCACCACTTTCGTGTTCCTGGTAAAAAGACCTTTAATTTGATATATATAGGTCGACTAGGTTTGGATAAGTCCTTCTATGGGGTCAGACACACAGACAGACGACACCGAACCGAATACAATAGTCCGTCCCTTATACCTTTTTATTACTATCGTAATAATAAGGGAAGGACGGACTAAAAATAGTGGAGATGTCAAAATCTCTGGACATAAGTTAATAGCTAATTTTAGCTACCTAACCTTGTCAGCTTATCCCTAGGTACAATTTGAGAGGTTTTGCATTTTGGTTATCTATTAGCAATTTCGATTTTTATGTTGACAAGTAGGTAGGTATAATATAGAATATAGATCTAAAGTTTTACTCAGTTATTACTTACATAATAAAATTATTTTTAAACCTTTTTTTTCTTTCTTTCTTTTCTCTCTTCTTTCCTTCTCTCCCGCTAGGCCGCGGGGTCGGTTCCCGCCCGGGGCGGATTTTATCCTGATCGGATAATTTTCTTTCCTGGAACACCTGATGGCTTTCTCCTATCCTGTATTCCTTCTCTCTTCGATTTCGGGACGGTAAGACCTTGGTAGTCACAGTTCCCTCTATCAAACCTCTTTAAAAAATAAATAAAATAATAATAAAATAAAAATAATAAGCCGCGGGATCGGTTCCCGCCCGGGCCGGATTTTATCCTGATCGGATAATTTTCTTTCCTGGAACACCTCGCTTTCTCCTATCCTGTCTTCCTTCTATCTTCGATTTCTGGAGGATGAGACCTTGGCAGTTACAGTTCCCTCTGTCAAACCTCTTAAAAAAATAATAATGTAACACAGTACCAGGTAGGCACGTTATTTCTACTTACAGACAGCGATCTTGGTGGTCACATTCCGCGCGTATCCCATCGGGAACAGAATCGCCCAGTAGCGGTCCACCTTGTTCTTTTCGCTGTTGATAGTCCCACATCAGCTAGTATATTTTGGCAGGTCAATACCAATACTGTTATGCATCCTCACCATTCACAGTAACTATGTCTTATAGTAACTATATGTCCTATATAGATAGAGAATATACTCCCATATTAACTACTCCTACAAGATATCAATCACGACGGATAAATAGACTGTCACATTCGCCTAACAAGATGTCAGTGGTGTGAAGACCTTGGCAGTTACAGTTCCCTCTGTCAAACCTCTTAAAAAAATAATAATGTAACACAGTACCAGGTAGGTACGTTATTTCTACTTACAGACAGCGATCTTGGTGGTCACATTCCGCGCGTATCCCATCGGGAACAGAATCGCCCAGTAGCGGTCCACCGAAACGGCCACCAAACAGAAGATCGAAATCGTACACAGCACCACCAGGAGAGAAATCGTGAACAGACACGCATACAGGTGCCTCGGGAGTCCGACACTGGCCAGAAGGGCGCAAGGGATCCCCACAAGGCCAACTAGTAGGTCCGCCACTGCGAGGGAGACGATGTAGTAGTTTGTTCGGCGCCGCAGGCGTTTTTCTCGCCCGAAGGCGACGATGACTAGCGAGTTGCCTATGACCGCGCCAAGGGCTACGAGCACCTCGCATATTGTGTACGGGACGTTGAGAGCGTCCATTGTTCGTCACTCCCGATGAATAAATTTATTTATTTAGTCATTTATTTATTATTTGTTTATTTCAAAGGTTAATTTATTGATTTATTTATTATTTCTAGGTGTTCATTTATTTTAAATACTTACTTAATTAGGTATACCTATGCCAATCTTACGGACATAGGTATACCTATGCCAATCTTTGGTAAGTTTGTGTCTATAGGGTTGATATTCAAGCTTAACACTTTGGACGCCCCGTCTGGCGTATATGCCTGACAGTGTCATTTCAGCACAGGCCCCGTCAGGCTTATTTAGCCTGACGCAAGGTGCTTATCTTTTTTCTCTTGTAAGTCCTATACGCCTGACTCTGTATTGGTTTTTACATTACTGTTGAATTCTTGGGCGTGTGGGGAACATTTTCCGCTTTAGATCGTTGAAAAATATGAAACGGTAAAGAAGTTATCGTCAAAATAAGAACAAGCATAGTTTCCAATGTAAAATAAGCAGCTGAGTCGGAGATAGAAGCTATGTACCTCCTTACCTTAGGTACTTGCACCTATACTTTTTATCTGTTTATACTCTGAAAGGTATACATGTAGACATCTGCTTTGTAAGTACCTACTTATTTTATATTTTCCGAGTTAGGTACCTACTCAACATGTAGATTTGTAGACAATACCTATCTAGTTTTTTTCTTCTTCTTCTTTTTAAGTAAAAGGTTTGATAGAGGGAACTGTAACTGCTAGGGTCTTATCGCTCCCAAAGCGAAAAGAGAAAGAAGACAGGGTAGGAGAAAGCCAACCGTTCCGAGAACGAACATAATCGCATCATTAGGATAAAATCAGCCCCGGAAAGTTTAATCTGACCTTGAACGTTGAAAGTAGGTAATGAAAAGACCATCGATGACAGAGCTGTCCCCTGAGGGGAACTTTTCAAGACTTTGAAAATTGAAAGTGGGAAGTGGAAAGAATAAAATTGAAACTTTTTTAATGAAAAATAAACGTGATGAAGACGGGATTAGAAAGTAATTTTAAGGGTGAGGTGTAAAGGTGAGTTTGAGAAAGTAATTTCGTTTAACGTTTTCGTTTAAAAAGTAATTTTAGTAACTCACCAATCGTAAGCAACCTCCGTGGCCGAGTGGGTATCACACTAGGCTTGCATGCAGGAGGTCCGGGTTCGTTTCCCGGCGGGGCCGAGGTTTTTTTCGGCTCTGTGCTTGGAGTTCGGGGTGCACTCAGCCTCGTGAGGACAATTGAGTAGCTACTTTAATCGAGTACCGACCAGTGGCGGCATTACCAGTGTAAACAGATTAGTGAAATATGGAAATTGATTGCAAAGAAGGAGCTTCGTAATGTTGTGATATCCACAAAAGTTGTGAAAAAGCTTCGATTTACCACAAAGAATTTGAGATTTGATTTTGATTTAAACTCATCAATCCTTTCAGTTAGATAGGTACCTAAGTCACCAATATTCTCGGAAAAGGTATTTTAGTACTCCAGTATAGAACAATGATAGGTGTTTGTTAGTGAATGTAGCACGCATTTTAGGTAGGTAGGTATATGCTGCAAATCTCTGTCATATTTTAACACATCAATTCAATTCAATTACGGAACGCGATAGCGCTCCGCCCCGCCAAGTCAAAACAGATTGACAGCCCTACTAAGAGACATTATGCACAGAGAAAGTAGCAGTTTTCAGTTAGTAGAGGAAAAACTACAAACGATGGATTTTATTCATTGTGACTTGTGAAGTTGCGACATTTATGAAATCAAGGTATTATGAGTAATATTAGTACCTATTCCTCGCGTTTTTTTACTCATCATATAATCCAATCATTTATACATATTTTTTGCGGTAATCATAGTGATGTCGTAATTATGCGATTAGTCTCACAATGAGGGGAAAAACTGTTGCGGTGGGAGATAAGTAATTAAAGAAAGAAAAATGTGCCACAGCCTAGTTAGCTTGGTAGTGCGTCTGCCTTGTAACCTTCGATTTCGGGACGTTACACCAACCTTAATCAAACCTCTTGGAAGAAAAAAAAAATTAAAGACGAGGAAAAAAGACGCGAAATATTTTTTTTAATTAATCGCGTGCCTTTATTTATCAAAACACAAAAACAAGAGGGCGTAAACTTCACGACAAAGTGAGGAAGAGCCAACTGAAGTGATAAGGAGGTGATAACGCTAAACACACCAGCAACAGGGTTGCGGGAGAGAAAAAAATCCCTCCACTAGACTTATGTTGAGAGGAAAAAATCCCTTGGATTGGAAAAAATCCCTCTTACCTAAATAGGTACCTACCTATAGGTAGGTACCTATTTACCCAATACCTACCTAGATAGTTGTGAGGAAAAAAAATCCCTCTAACCAAAAAATAGCTTGCCATAAAACCTAGAAGATCTTCGTTTTAGCAAGTTACCTAAGTATGTATGTGCCTCTAAACCTCTACTAAATTCATAATACCTATGTACATTAAGACCTCGTTTAGACTGCTGGAGTAAAGGGACTTTTCAGCCTCATTCAAGCAGGAAAAACAAGGTTTATTCTATTAAAACCCTTTTACCATAACACTACTGTCTCCAGTGTAGATAGTTGATTCCTTATCATCTCATCAATACAACAAAGATTCTCTTCGAATTTATTCTTATCTTGCCTTGGTGTTTATGAGGAAAATTATTCCTATCTATGACTATTGCTAACAAATCTTTCTGGAACTAGGTAGGTATGATAGAGATTATGAGTGTTAAAATAGATATACCTATGTATCTAAATCCCAAATAATTTGATAGTAGGTACCTAGGTACAGGTAGTCAGGTATTTAGCATTCATAGTATTTGGGACTTAGATAATCATTTTAACACTCACAATCTTACTTGGATCTATAAGGTTTGAATTCAACTGACCTTCCCTATTTCTCCTTACCTATTCTGCCCTGCTAAAAAAGAGGGCACCCAGTCAGCACACACGATTGATAGGTAGGTATGATAGAGATTATGAGTGTTAAAATATATGTATCTAAGTCCCAAATAATTTGATAGTAGGTACAGGTAGTCAGGTATTTAGCATTCATAGTAGGGTAAGTGTACCATTTATTCGCCCACCTAAAAAACGTACCATTTATTGGCCCACCTGTACCATACGCCACATAAGTCTGAACTGGACGAAATTTTTCAAGATCCAATTTCATCAAAAGAAAGGGCTTAAAGACTGCTATCGAACCAGTGCTATTCAAAAATTGTAGTCATAAAAACAAAAATGAAAGGGCTTAAAGACTGCTATTGAACCAGTGCTATTCAAAAATTGTAGTCATAAAAACAAAAATTAGAAAAATAAATGTGGGCAGGTGGGCCAATAAATGGTAGGTACGTTTTTTAGGTGGGCGAATAAATGGTACACTTACCCTATTTGGGACTTAGATAATCATTTTAACACTCACAATCTTACTTGGATCTAAATGGTTTGAATTTAACTGACCTTCCCTATTTCTCCTTACCTATTGTTTTGCCATTGCCAAGTGCCAACCCTCATTCTTCTACCCGTTATGCTTAGCCTCACTCTGCGTAAAGTAAATACACAGCGCATTGCATACCTAAATTTATTTCACGGCGATCATAAAAATCGTTCTAAAATTTCTTTTGCCGTCGCGACTAGAAATAAAATCGACTTGGCAACACTGTAAATTTGTTGCCGGCGTAAAACAGATGATTTGTTTACTTTTTATTTTAGACTTTTTTGGAGGGGTGTTTGCGGAAGAATATGTCCCTGAAGTTACAAACGTTGGTAGAAAAAAATCCAAAAATTATACAGGGTACGACAAAATCCCAAAAATTTCGTTGGTAGAAGGTAGACTCTGAACTAGCAGCAGGTGAGTCAGGGATTGAAGCATGAGGGTCTCTAGCTAAAGTAACCACAGCAGATGAGTTGGGGATTGAAACTCTTGAAAAAAAAATTATAGTCTTAGGTTAGTACCTACTATCTAATATATAAAAATGAATGTGTGTGTGTGTGAGAGAGAGAGTGTGTGTGTGTGTTTGTTCGAACTTTATGCCTGGCCAAACCGCTCATCCGATTGCTATGAAACTTATTGTCATCAAATTGATCAAAACAATGTTGTACCTAATATTAACTCCCCACTTCTCAAATAACAGATGAACACAGCTTGTATACCTAAGTATATGTAGATAGGTACTATTGGCTTTTGCAATAATAGAAGAAGGCACACTTAACGTCCAATTGGCCAAAGGTCGTTCGGAGGAAAAATAAGAAAGAGCAACAACACTTGGCAATAACGAAGCAGAAAAACAATCACAGCAAAGTAAATAGCGCAAACCATATCGGGGACACGGTACTATTGGCTTTTGCAATAATAGAAGAAGGCACACTTAACGTCCAACTGGCCAAAGGTCGTTTGGAGGAAAAAATAAGAAAGAGCAACAACACTTGGCAATAACGAAGCAGAAAAACAATCACAGCAAAGTAAATAGCGCAAACCATATCGGGGACAGCAGCTGTGGAGCTGGGAGAAACAAATTAAAAAATAGAAAACCAGAGTGTGGAAGACAGCGAAAAAAGTATGAGAACGAAAAGAAGAAGACGAAGACAAAGGAGAAGAAGAAGAAAAGTGGAAAGGAAAGTCAGAGAGAAAAGGACAAAGAAGAGGAGGAAGAAGAAAGTACGCCAGAAAACAAAGAGGAAGAAGAAGGAAAAGAAGAAGGACAGCGGAAAAAAGTATGAGAACGAAAAGAAGAAGACGAAGACAAAGGAGAAGAAGAAGAAAAGTGGGAAGGAAAGTCAGAGAGAAAAGGACAAAGAAGAGGAGGAAGAAGAAAGTACGCCAGAAAACAAAGAGGAAGAAGAAGGAAAAGAAGAAGAAGAGAAAGAAAGTAAAAAGAAGGAGGAGGAGGAGGAGAAAACCTGTGTATACACTATACAACTACTTCTAGCTATTTTTACATGGTTTATTCAACTTTTAAAATCCCAGAGGAGGAGGAGAAAACCTGTGTATACACTATACAACTACTTCTAGCTATTTTTACATGGTTTATTCAACTTTTAAAATCCCAACTTGCGAATGCATGGTTTTTTTTTTAATTTACTTATATTTACGAGATCATACAGTATCCCCTAATGCCTGGTGTGAGGCTAACTTTTATGAAAATTAGTTTCCCAGAAAAAAAGAAAAAAAAGATGAATTGAGAGAGAGAGAGAGAGAGAGAGAGAGAGAGAGAGAGAGAGAGAGAGAGAGAGAGAGAGAGAGAGAGAGAGAGAGTAAATGTCAAAATACTAGTGTCAACTTAGAATAAATAACTGCAATAAACAAGTTTGACAGCTCTTTCTCTCTCTCTCCTACTTCTATTACCTTACCTATTTTTAAACTCCCTCCTTCTCCTCCTCCTTCTGCTTCTGCTTCTTCTTCTTCTTCTTCTTCTTCTTCTTCTTCTTCCTTTCCTCCTTCTTCTTCTGCTTCTTCTTCTTCCTCCTCCTACTCCTTCTTCTTCCTCCTCCTCCTTCTTCTTCTTCTTCTTCTTTTTCCTTTTTATATCATATGTCTCTTTTCAAGTGGAAACACATTTTTATTATCTGCTATACCGACTGTTTCTTAGCTTTTACCTATACCTACTGACAGAGTGTAGGCACCTACCTAAATACTAAACTTAATACGTAACTAAATTTAGTTTTGTTTACTTTAAAAAGGATACAGATTGTTAAAATACCTAAGATCTACTTTTTTACACAAGTCCTTTAAACACACTTTACAAGAATGGAGTCTCTACTTGGGACTAAAGTGGCATTCCTAGGTAGGCCGGGTACCTATAGGTATTACTTGGAACTGGTAACCACTTTCCAGTAAGGTACCTACCTAACCTGCCTGCCTACATACCTATCTGAAGAGCTACAAAGTCTGCAACTATCCGAATTTCGTCCCTGAAAAATTCGATAAAAAAATCGATTTTTTTTTTTTGGTTCGCGCAGTAAAATGGTGTGCGTCCACCTATACCCTGCCCTAATAAACTCATTAAATAGGTAAGGTAGGTACGGTTTTATTATTATTATTATTATTATTATTATTATTATTATTATTATTCCGAGGGGCCCCGTCGGGCGTTAATGACTGACACAATTATCTCGAGGGGCCCCGTCAGGCTTATATGCCTGACACGATTATCCCGAGGGGCCCCGTCAGGCATAATTATACTCCTGACATCGATAGGATCACATGGGCCTGTGGATAAATTTCATAATTATTGCTTGGGCGACCAAAGTGTTAAGGAACAACTACTTTTTCAAGAACAAGAATTTAGCAAAGTTCTTTTAATTTTACACTAGTGAGTCAGATATTGACAGTTGCTTCGATCCATGGCCGTGGCGTGGCCGAATGTCCTCAAAACGTAGATATGTAGGTACATATGTAGGTAGTAGGTACCTACCTAAATACTAAACTTAATAGGTAGGTAAGTAACTAAATTTAGTTTTGTTTACTTTAAAAAGGATACAGATTGTTAAAATACCTATAAGATCTACTTTTTTACACAAGTCCTTTAAACACACTTTACAAGAATGGAGTCTCTACTTGGGACTAAAGTGGCATTCCTAGGTAGGTAGGTACCTTAATGCATTACCCCCTACCTAAATATTAGTACCAATGAAAAATGCAATGCAGTGTTATCAATGCTCCTCTGATTACATTGTCGATGTATGAATCAGGTAAAAGGTTCTCAGTATATATCAGTTCACAAACTTGAATCAGTTTTTTTTTTTTTTTTTTTTTTTTTTTTACGAGGTAGGTATGATAGCGGTAACTGTAACAACGGAGTTCTTTCCGCCCGAAATCGAAGAGAGAAGGAAGTCGGTCTTGTTAGCTTGGTAGCACTTGTAAGCGCTAGGTCGCGGGTTCGATTTCCGAACTTTATCCTAAACAGATTAGGATCGTTCTCGGAACATCTGGCTTTCTCGGGTCCTGTCCTCCTTCTCCCTTCGATTTTGGGACGTTACACCAACCTTAATCAAACCTCTTTGAGATAAAAAAAATAATAATAATAAAATAAAGACGAGGAAAAAAGACGCGAAATATTTTTTAATTAATCGCGTGCCTTTAATTATCAAAACACAAAAACAAGAGGGCGTAAACTTCACGACAAAGTGAGGAAGAACCAACTGAACTCTGAAGTGATAAGGGATAAGGAAGTGATAACGCACCAGCAACAGGGTTGCGGGAGAGAAAAAATCCCTCCACTAGACTTATGTTGTGAGGAAAAAATCCCTTAAAGTGTAAGAAAAAATCCCTCATTCTTATGTTGTGAGGAAAATAAAAATAAATCTCTCAATCCCAATACCTATTCTTTTTTTATACCTAGTTAAGCAAGGTCTACTATGTATTGTACAATGTTAAACCCATAAAATACACGAGACCTTGTTTAGACTGCTGGGGTAAAGGGACTTTTTAGTCTCATTCGAGCAGGATAAACAAGGTATATTCTATTCAAATCTATTCTATTCTATTCATAGGTAATACTAAAACCTAGGTACCTGAGAATCCTGAGATGTTCTGGGGGAAAAATAATTCTAACCAAAAAAAAAGCTTGCCATACCTACTAGTTAAAAGATCTTCGTTTTAGAAAGTTACCTACGTAGGTAGGTATCTAGGTACAAGACCTTATTTAGACTGCGGAGGTAAAGGGACTTTTCAGCCTCATTCAAGCAGGAAAAACAAGGTTTATTCTATTAATACCCTTTTACCATAACAGCATACTGTCTCCAGTGTAGATAGTTAATTCCTTATCATCTCATCAATACAACAAAGATTTTCCGCGAATTTATTCTTATCTTGCCTTGGTGTTTATGAGGAAAATTATTCCTATCTATGACTATTGCTAACAAATCTTACTGGAACTAGATACTATTTTGTGACGATAAGACGTCCTCTGTTACAATTCCCTCTGACATTTATTCATTTATTTTAAGGAACTCCGTTTCTCAGTCTGAAAAAAACTAGGCTAACTTGGATTTTTCTTCTGTTTCAGCTAACACCTGAATGTATCAAAGCCCTCACAAGGATATTCAAGGTAAGGGAGTAGGTATGATAGAGATTATGAGTGTTAAAATATAATTATGTATCTAAGTCCCAAATAATTTGATAGTAGGTACAGGTAGTCAGGTATAGGTATTTAGCATTCATAGTATTTGGGACTTAGATAATCATTTTAACACTCACAATAGTCACAATCTTACTTGGATCTAAATGGTTTGAATTCAAATGGCCTTCCCTATTTCTCCTTACCTATTGTTTTGCCATTGCCAAGTGACAACCCTCATTCTTCTACCCGTTATGCTTAATGCACATTGCATACTTAATTTTATTTCACGGCGATCATAAAAAATCGTTCTAAAATTTCTTTTGCCGTCGCGACTAGAAAGAAAATTGACTTGGCAACACTGTAAATTTGTTGCCGGCGTAAAACAGATGATTTGTTTACTTTTTATTTTTGAGTTTTTGACTTTTTTTGGAGGGGTGTTTGCGGAAGATTTGAGATTTTTGAGAGTGTTTCTAAAAACTTCACTGATTTATCTATTAAAATGGGGTTTTAAATTATTTTTAAGATCTTCGAAGGGGTCCTTTTGGTTCTAATAATATCTGCTGAGCTGAATTCTCAGTGCAGTTCTCACTGCAGTGTTTTTATTACTTATCCATCTCAGGGTCCCTTGTGCAGTGTTCCTATAGGTTTTGAACAATTTGAACTCTCTGGTCTTGGTGAAATCCTGTATCTTTTAAATTTCCTGTGCTGTTTTTAACTTACCTTCTATAACTTACCTCTACCTTCTATAACTTACCTCTTTCAGTCATTTTAATTGGATAACTTTTTTTAATAGTCTAAAGATGTGTTTTTCAAATGCTCCCAAGCCAATGAATCACCGTCATTTTCTGCTGATTTAGATGAGACTACAAATTGCTTCCCATCACTTGTAAGTTCCAAGTACCTAGGTACCTAGCAGGTAGTCATTAGTCACAAATCAAGTCAGACTATGTTAGGTATAACTGGATAGCCCTTTAAATGCTGGCATCAAGCTGGGTACTTGTTCAGAAGTCACATCAATGGAAAATTGCTGCAAAAGGGAGCTGTCACTAATAAGCAGTGACCAGTGTTATTATAGGGTTAGGTTAAACACAAAAAGGAGCTTTCACAATTTGAGCAGTGACCAGTGTTATTATAGGAATAGGTTAAACACAAAAAAGAGCTTACTTTTCCATTGCTGTTACTTTTGAATAAGTACCAAACTTGTTGAGTTCAATTTTAATAATTCAACTGACCATCAATGTTATAAATTTTGTTTTCAGGATCATTTCTGTGCTTCTCAGCAATCATGGTTATGAAGGTCAGCCTGAGACGTAATGTCCGCATCTTACTTCTTGGTGACCGACATGTGGGGAAAACATCTCTCATCCTTTCACTCGTCAGTGAAGAGTTTCCAGAGCTTGTGCCTTCCAAAGCTGAAGAAATTACCATCCCCCCTGATGTAACACCAGAAATGGTTCCTACACACATTGTAGACTACTCAGGTAAGATTGAGAACTTGAAAAGTAGATGATGTCAATTACTTAAACAGCACATTTGATATTCTTAGGTTTACACAGAGCGGGTTAGGTTAAACACAAAAAGGAGCTTTCACAATTTGAGCAGTGACCAGTGTTATTATAGGAATAGGTTAAACACAAAAAAGAGCTTACTTTTCCATTGCTGTTACTTTTGAATAAGTACCAAACTTGTTGAGTTCAATTTTAATAATTCAACTGACCATCAATGTTATAAATTTTGTTTTCAGGATCATTTCTGTGCTTCTCAGCAATCATGGTTATGAAGGTCAGCCTGAGACGTAATGTCCGCATCTTACTTCTTGGTGACCGACATGTGGGGAAAACATCTCTCATCCTTTCACTCGTCAGTGAAGAGTTTCCAGAGCTTGTGCCTTCCAAAGCTGAAGAAATTACCATCCCCCCTGATGTAACACCAGAAATGGTTCCTACACACATTGTAGACTACTCAGGTAAGATTGAGAACTTGAAAAGTAGATGATGTCAATTACTTAAACAGCACATTTGATATTCTTAGGTTTACACAGAGCAAGCTTGGTTGACCTCATATCTAGGGGTTGATGGTTCAAGTCTCATTATTCTATTTAATAAATGAACCTTATTCTCAGCACTGTTCTCAACTTTGTCAATGGGTATATCATTATCTAATTTGTTTGTTATTTTGTGTAAGTAATAAATGGAACTAGTTTACCACATACATATAGGACGACACCAAAATTTTGTAATTTATCCTCTAGGATGGCATGATTTTAGGTCCTATGTTGAACATATGAAAGGACCATGGGTGGGTCATGCCATCTTGTATGTGTTAATGTTTTCTGGTACTTGTGCAGAAGTCATGTCCGTGGAATATTGCTACCAAAGGAACTGGCACAAATGAGCAGTGACCGGTGTTATAGAGTTAGGTTAAACACAAAGAGGAGTTTTTACAATTAGAGCAGTGATTAGTGTTATTATAGGGTTAGGTTAAATACAAAAAGGAGATTTCTTTTCCACGGATGTGACTTCTGCATAATTACCTGTTTTCTTGTTTCTATGTTAATGTTTTGTATGTGTTAATGTTTTACAGAGGTTGATCAAACTGTTGATGAAACTTCTGCATAATTACCTGTTTTCTTGTTTCTATGTTAATGTTTTGTATGTGTTAATGTTTTACAGAGGTTGATCAAACTGTTGATGAACTCACCGAGGAAATTCAGAAAGCCCATGTCATATGTTTGGTCTACTCGGTTGTAGATGATGCCAGTATTGACAGACTTTCATCCCATTGGTTACCGTTCCTCCGCAACTGTCTGGTGGACACATGTCTGCCTATTGTGTTGGTGGGGAACAAAGTTGATCTGGTTGACTACTCAACAGTAGAGGTTAGTAAGCTCATAACCTGCCTTAGCATAGTGGTCAAGATGGTTGCCTGATAATCAGGGAGGCATGAGTTCAATCCCAGTCAACGGAATTTTGTTCTTGACTACATGCCTTGAAAATTTATTTTATCAATGTGTCTGAAGTTTTTTCTGTCTTTTTTTTTCAAGCCAGTTCTGTAAAGACAAAAAATGTATCTTTATTCCAACCATTCAAATCTTCTAATCATGTAGGTACTTACTAATAAAACACAAAAGTGATAAAAGTCCCTGCCTTAGCATAGTGCTCAAGATGGTTACCTGATAATCAGGGAGGCATGGGTTCAATCCCAGCCAATGGAATTTTGTCCTTGACTACATGCCTTGAAAATTTATTTAACAAAGTGTCTGAAGTATTTTCAAGCCAGTTCTGTAAAGACAAAAAATGTATCTTTATTCCAACCATTCAAATCTTTTAATCATGTACTTACTAATAAAACACAAAAGTGATAAAAGAAACTGATAAATTTCAGGGAGGCATGGGTTCAATCCCAGCCAATGGAATTTTGTCCTTGACTACATGCCTTAAAAATTTATTTAACAAAGTGTCTGAAGTATTTTCTGTCTTTTTTTTAAGCCAGTTCTGTAAAGACAAAAAATGTATCTTTATTCCAACCATTCAAATCTTTTAATCATGTAGGTACTTACTAATAAAACACAAAAGTGATAAAAGAAACTGATAAATCATGAAGAACAAAACTAATGTAAAGGGGACAACATTTGCAGAACCTTTTGCTTCTATTCTACCTTGGATATACGTATATAAAATATAGTAGGATTTCCTAACCTACCTTACACTATCATTGTTATTGGGAACTATTGCATTCAATGTGCAATTGCCAGACTGATAAATCATGAAGAACAGCACTAATGTAAAGGGAACAACATTTTCAGAACCTTTTGCTTCTATTCTACCTTGAATGTACGTATATAAAATATAGTAGGATTTCCTAACCTACCTTACACTATCATTGTTATTGGGAACTATTGCATTCAATGTGCAATTGCCAGCCTCTCGGTTTGCAAATATGTGCAGGTAGGGGGCATTTGGTATCCTGCACTTATTTACTTCGCTGATTTTATCGTTTCAACACCTTCACTGCCATGTGTAGCCCTTATTTCATAGTGTTAGCTGCTGCATGTAGTGATATACCATAACATTGGGCAAATGGGAACCAAAAATTACTCATGACATATGTAACAAACAGCCAAAAATAGAATGGAATAGAATATTTGATTTTATCGTTTCAACACCTTCACTGCCATGTGTATTCCTTATTTCATAGTGTTAGCTGCTGCATGTAGTGATATATGATATACCATAACATTGGGCAAATGGGAACCAAAAATTACTCATGACATATGTAACAAACAGCCAAAAATAGAATGGAATAGAATATACCTTCTTTAATGTTTATACTGCCAGAAGACGCAAAGCAGTGCAATAGTCCTAAACTAAAATGGACGCGGCACATCAGGGATCAGGAAGAGACCGCCTTAACATAATAATAATACTCCTCCTCCTCCTTTTTCTCAATCCTCCACTTTTTCTCCTCTTCACAGTTTCCGTCTTCCTCGACCTTCTTCCTCCTTCTCTTCTTTCTATTATTTTATTTAGACCGCGTATTACGAAGTCGGGCTTAAATTCTGGATTAAACTGGGTATTATTTATAACTCAATCTTATACTGATCTCAATTCTGATTTGGCAAACCCTGCTCTTACATTGTCAGCTAGGACTGAGACTGGCTTGTCTTTTTGCTTGCTCAATAACTCAACACTTAAAAGTCTTTTTTTTTACAAAGGCCCTGTTTTCTTTCTTATCAAGGATTTTGGGCGTAAAATGACTGGACCTGAAAACCATTCTTTTGGTATTTTATTTTTCAAGAGTTTTCTCTCTTAACCATAATAACATTGTCTTTATTTTTCATTTTCCTCAGAGCTCAGCTAAAACGTTGAAGAATATCAGTGAAATGTTCTACTATGCTCAGAAGGCTGTGCTTCACCCTATGGCTCCCATTTATATCAGTGATAAGCAAGAGGTAAGTCAAAAATTCGATTCCCTTCCGGGGTAAACCTTATCCTGTTTTGGATACGACCGCTAAGGTTCGTTCTCGGAACGACTTTCTCGAAATCTGTCCTTATCTCTTCTATTTTGTGACGATAAGACGTCCTCTGTTACAATTCCCTCTGACATTTATTTATTCATTTATTTTAAGGAACTCCGTTTCTCAGTCTGAAAAAAACTAGGCTAACTTGGATTTTTCTTGTTTCAGCTAACACCTGAATGTATCAAAGCCCTCACAAGGATATTCAAGGTAAGGGAAGTAACTAGAATAAAATATAGAATGTATCCTGTTCATACGGTCATACTGTCATAATGAGACTGAAAAGTCGGTCTCCGCCGCGTCATATATTGGTATAAGTAGGGCCATCGGCTATAATAAACACCCGATGTCACTGCGACCTGGTTGGATCTTTTGTGACTGATTTAGTTATCTAGAGGAGCCCTAGACTTCTTACGAAGGCCAGTGTTCTTTTAGGACTGATTTCTTTGACTTCTTTATGATCATTTGATCATCCTTGAGAGATAAAGCAGTTGTTTGTGAGAGGCACATGAAAAAAAAAAGGCTCAATTCTTTCCTTCAATAAAATGTACCCACTGTAATTCTCTCACCAGGTGTGTGATCTTGATAACGACAATCTCCTCAGTGACAAGGAGTTGAACGCGTTTCAGCGACGCTGTTTCGACGCACCCCTCAGCCGAGACTCCCTGGAGGACGTCAAAATAGTCATCCGCAAGAACATCAACGACGGTGTCTCTGCCAATAATTGTATCACGCTCAATGGTAAGGATTTTATTACTATGTATTATTATTTTTAAATGTCTCAAAGTAAGTAAAAACCCTGCAAAAGTGATCAAGTAAAAAAAAAAAAGCCAACTGAAAAGAAGGAAGGAAGCCAGTTTAATTGAAGTTTATTATGAACTAGCGCATCTCTCTTGTTAGCCCTAGTTAGCTCGCCAGCCTAGTTAGCTTAGTTGGTAGTGCGTCTGCCTTGTAAGCGCTAGGCCGCGGGTTCGATTCCCGCCCAGGGCGGATTTTATCCTGATGGGATAAAGTTCGTTCTCGGAACGGCTGGCTTTCTCCTATCCTGTCTTCCTTCACTCTTCGATTTCGGGACGATAAGACCATAGCAGTTACAGCTCCCTCTGTCAAACCAAAAAAAAAAAAAAAAAACAAGAAGCCAGTTTAATTGAAGTTTATTACGAACTAGCGCATCTCCCTTGTTAGCCCTAGGTCGTAGGTTCGATTCCCTTAGCGTAAAGCTAATCAGATATGGTTCGTGTTTGGAACGGTTGTCTCCTATCCTATCCTCAGTTGTTACAGAATATGACTGTCCATCTTTGTCATCCAAGGGAAATATTGAGGATATCAAAACACTTAGTTCAGAAGCTGTTGCCTGGCTACAGAGTTTACCTCTATAAGTAGATAGAAGTGTTAGTATTTCTTTTGTTTTTGTTAAATGTTCCTTTGTTCTGTATTCTATATATATCCTTTGAAAAAAATAAAACGTCCATACGATAAAAAAAAAACAAAAACAAACAGAAACAGAAACCTCCTAAAAAAATCCAAGTAGGGTGTTTTTTCCAGCGAAAAAATCGAGCTCTTGAGCTGTCATGAAGCCTGATGAGACCTTAGTAGTAAAAGCGTTGTCCCCTCACTTCTATTTTTTTTTTTTTAAGAAACCTCTTAACCTCTTTCTCTCTCCCCTAGGCTTCCTATTTCTACACAACTTATTTATGCAAAGAGGCCGCAGTCACACCACATGGACAGTATTGAGGAAGTTCGGATATAATGAAGATCTGCAGATATCCAAGGAGTTTCTACATCCACCGTAAGTCTTGTGTATTTCATTAGTTTTATTGATTTCATTGTTGTGGAATGAGGAATAAAGACTTCATTGAAACTGCTGGTAAAAATAGATACAGTAGGTAGATATTTGTAATTAAAAAATTACATTACTTTTCTTCCTATAGGATAAGGAAAGTAAAAAAAAAGTAGGTAGTTCTCAAAAATACTTGAAATTTTAGTTAGACAGCAGAGGTAAAGGAACTTCTCAGTACAAACTTAGAAGGATAGAAACAAACTCTAATTTATTTGCTTTATTGAAGAGGAAGAACAACTATCTCCTCTGATGATTAGGTGGTGTTGAAAGTAAAAAGTAGGTAATTCTTAAAAATACTTGAAATTTTAGCTAGACAGCAGAGGTAAAGGAACTTCTCAGTCCAAACTTAGAAGGATAGAAACAAACTCTAATTTATTTGCTTTATTGAAGAGGAAGAACAACTATCTCCTCTGATGATTAGGTAGTGTTTTAGGCCTAGCCTTGGGTTGTGTCCTAGAAATTTTTAATGGATTTAATGACAGAATTATCACAATGTGAGCTCTTCCATCCAACCAATGGAGCAGTTGCAAATGGGTAAAAATTATAAATAAATGGTCGATTCCTATGTAAAAAGTTGGGAAAAATACAAATCCGAGGTCGAAACTCCGAAAAAATAACTGTAAAAGGTCGAAAATTCAATTTTTATTTTCCGTTCTAATGAAAGAGTTCAAAGATGTGAAAAAATAACTGTAAAAGGTCGAAAATTCAATTTTTATTTTCCGTTCTAATGAAAGAGTTCAAATATGTGTGACGTCATCTTTACGCAGTTGTTTTTTTTTTTTCGTCCGCTAGATAGCGCCAGTATGCAAGCACGCTATCGGAGGAGCAGAAAGAAATGCGCAGAAACGTATGCGCACAAACACATTAATGTGTTGCCTGCGAGGGAGCTTTGCTCGGGACATTTGTACTGTGGTCAAATTTTCATTTATTTATTTATATTGAAAAAATGGAATATTTAGAACAAAATTGCGTACATTTTTTTCACTGATAAGGATGGGGATGAAGCCCTATCTCCTGAGGAACAGGGAAGACTGTTCAGCCTCTGTCCGCCCGAGTGTCCGCCCTGGACTGATCGAGAGATGCGAGCTATGGTAGCCACCAACTCCAAGGTAAAAAAAATTGAGCCGAAAACTTCACGAGAGCTCACGTGACCTGAGGACAGTGTAGCTATCGTGAACGAAATCACCTACTATATTATGGGAGAAATTTGAATCACATCTTTCTGACTCCTCATGAGCTGAGAGTAGTGTCTTTCTTCCTTAACCATGGTCAATTTCTCCAGTAATAATGAGTTTCCATACTTCGGCTGGGATTGAATCATTGAATCCTCGGCCTTTCCCTTTTCCAGAAATAACTTCGGATTTTGCATTTCGCTTTCCAAAAAATATTGCATAACGAAAAACCTTTGAAAACATTGTATAACCAGTATTCCAGTGCATGATGTATGTCGTGAAAAAGTGAAGAGAGGTTTTTTTTTATTAATTTAATTTTATTCTCAACATTTCTCGTGGCTTTGCTTTCAGGGCTGGATCACAATGCAAGGGTTCCTATGCTACTGGATATTGACCACCCTATTCAATGTGAATAAAACACTCGAATATTTGGCATACTTTGGATATCCCATCACGGATCGAGAGAATCAAACTAGCGGCGTTCTGGTGACCCGAGAGAAACAGGTTAGAATAGAATTGGTGATTCTCATGATTTTTTTTTATTATCTCAGAAAAAACTATAAAAATTAAAAAAAATATTGAGACTAAAACGAAGAACCATTCTTCTAGGCTCAACATCCCAGCAACCTGCACGGCGGAGTTGAGTGACAAGGGGCAGCAGTTTCTGACCACCCTGTTCTACCGGTTTGATAAGTTAGGCTCAACATCCCAGCAACCTGCACGGCGGAGTTGAGTGACAAGGGGCAGCAGTTTCTGACCACCCTGTTCTACCGGTTTGATAAGGATGGGGACGGAGCCCTATCTCCTGAGGAACAGGCGAGACTGTTCAGCCTCTGTCCCCCGGAGTGTCCGCCCTGGACTGATCGAGAGATGAGAGCTATGGTAGCCACTAACTCCAAGGTAAGAAAAGAAGGCCGAAAACATTATCTATTTTGACTAAAAAGCACCTCACCTCGGGAAAAAATGTAAAAAAGTATTGAAAAATTTGACTACAACATTGCTTTTTACCTGAGCAGGTGAAAACTCCCAATTTGGTCATATCTTTATTCAACATTACCATTACTTACTGTGGTCAAATTTCCATTTCCATTTATTTATTTATATTGAAAAAATGGAATATTTAGAACAAAATTGCGTACAGTTTTTTCACTGATAAGGATGGGGATGGAGCCCTATCCTCTGAGGAACAGGGGAGACTGTTCAGCCTCTGTCCGCCCGAGTGTCCGCCCTGGACTGATCGAGAGATGAGAGCTATGGTAGCCACTAACTCCAAGGTAAGAAAAGAAGGCCGAAAACATTATCTATTTTGACTAAAAAGCACCTCACCTCGGGAAAAAATGTAAAAAAGTATTGAAAAATTTGACTACAACATTGCTTTTTACCTGAGCAGGTGAAAAACCCCAATTTGGTCATATCTTTATTCAACATTACCATTACTGTGGTCAAATTTCCATTTTTTTTTTAAATTTATTTACCTATATTGAAAAAATGGAATATTCAGAACAAAATTGCGTACAGTTTTTTCACTGATAAGGATGGGGACGGAGCCCTATCCCCTGAGGAACAGGGGAGACTGTTCAGCCTCTGTCCACCCGAGTGTCCGCCCTGGACTGATCGAGAGATGCGAGCTATGGTAGCCACCAACTCCAAGGTAAGTAAAGATTTGGGCCAAAAACTTCACCTTAGCTCAAGTGACCTGAGGACTGTGTAAGTAACTGTCGTGAACGAAATCACTTACTATGGGAGAACTTTGAACTACATCTTTTTGACTCCCTATGAGATCACGTGGCGTGAGGGTAGTGTGTTTCTGCCTTTTTTTTGAAGTTAAGCAAGGTTCATAAACTTATCTGTAAACTTTACCTATGAAATATATAAGACCTTGTTTAGACTGCGGGAGTAAAGGGACTTTTCAGTCTCATTCTGGCAGGATAAACAAGGTATATTCTATTCTTTTCTGTGGGCAAATTCTCCATAATAGTGAGCACAAAATTCCATACTTCGGAAGGGGATTGAATCATCATTGAATATTTTCAATATTTCCAAATGGTTTGCTTTCAGGGCTGGATCACAATGCAAGGGTTCCTATGCTACTGGATATTGACCACCCTGTTCAATGTGAATAAGACACTCGAATATTTGGCATACTTTGGATATCCCATCACAGACCGAGAGAATCAAACCAGCGGGGTTCTGGTGACCCGAGAGAAACAGGTTAGAATAGAATTAGAAAGGAGTAGAATAGAACAGAAGTTTTATTTATTTAATTAGAATAGAATAGAATCAGAATACGATAAGATAAAAATTTAGGTTTGTTTTCCCCAAGAGGTTTGATTTAGAGGGAACTGTAACTGCTATTCAATGTGAATAAGACACTCGAATATTTGGCATACTTTGGATATCCCATCACGGACCGAGAGAATCAAACTAGCGGCGTTCTGGTGACCCGAGAGAAACAGGTTAGAATAGAATTAGAAAGGAGTAGAATAGAGAATAGAACAGAAGTTCTATTTATTTAATTAGAATAGAATCAGAATACGATAAGATGTTTTCCTCAAGAGGTTTGATTTAAATGTACATGTAATGTAAATGCAGTTTCTTTGTGTTATTATGTCACAACTTTGGTGCTCACTGCAGCATTGTAGGATTTTTTCCCAATATCTCTGTTGTGTATGATGGTGGTTTCGAACCAGTGTATTTCGGTTTTCCAATATCCAATATTGGCTAGAGTGAATTGATTCAATCCTGTAACTGCTAAGGTCTTATCGTCCCAAAAGCGAAGAGAGAAGGAGGACAGGATAGGAGAAAGTCAGTTTTTCCGTGAACCAACCTCATTTGTTTAGGATATAGAATGATGTTCGCCCCGGGCGGGAATCGAACCCGCGACCTAGCGCTTACAAGGCAGGCACACTACTAACCAAGCTAACTAGGCTAGCAAAAGTGAGTATAATCCATTGAAGCTGTTAACAAGACCTTGTTTAGACTGTGCGAGTAAAGGGACTTTTCAGTCTCATTCGGGCAGGATAAACAAGGTGTATTCTATTTCACTTCGGGTGGAATTGAACACACGCCGTCCTGTTTATCAGGCGAGCGTCTTGACCACTACACCACCGAGGCAGAAAGAAACACTCATGTTACTTTCTTTGTTGCAGGTGGATCTGTTGAAGAAACAGACGACGCGTAATGTGTACGTATGTCACGTGATTGGAAACAGGAGTACAGGGAAGACCGCCCTCTGTCAGAGTATCCTGAGGAAACACCATGACTCTTCCAAGGTAATAACCTAATAACTCACTTGTGGGTAATCAGTCGATTTGCTGAACATTTTGAATTTGAAAATAATGAGTCAAAAAATCGAAAAAACGTTCTAGAGCTAGGTCTGCAAAACAATAATGAATTTTAGATTTTATTCTGCAATCAATTCCGATAAATGTCTTCTCGTTCTGATGAACTTCCTAAGAAAATTGCCGTTATAATGAAAACATGAAAAAGTTCAAGCAGTTGTGACGTCAATTTATAAGAAATGCGCAGGAAGGCTTGCGCACAAAAGCATTACACTATGGTCTTCTGCCAGGGCTAGGTCTGCAAAACAATAATGGATTTTAGATTTTATTCTGCAATCAATTCCGATAAATATCTTCTCGTTCTGATGAACTTCCTAAGAAAATTGCCGTTATAATGAAAAAATGAAAAAGTTCAAGCAGTTGTGACGTCAACTTATAAGAAATGCGCAGGAAGGCTTGCGCACAAAAGCATTACACTATGGTCTTCTGCAAGGGAGCTTGGTTGGGAAAATTGAAAGTGCGACATCACCGCGTACGGGAGCGTATGTCGTTCAGTAAATCAGGTTTAGAGCTATTCTTCAAATCGATTTCTCTGGATCTAGAAGTTCCCCGCCTCCTCTAGGATACTAGTAGAAGTAAAACTCAATTTATCCTTTCAATTTCCAGACCTCAATCACATCCCCTGTCGAATGCGACCCGCCTTACACCATTAACACAACCACAGTGTACGGTCAAGAGAAGTATCTCGTACTAAAGGAGATACTAGTGAGGGATGAACAATTACCGGTGCTACTGCCCGTGGATGTGGACTGCGATGTAGCGTGTCTCCTGTTCGATTCCAGCCGAGGCGATACTTTTAAATATATCGCTAGTCTCTATGTGGTAAGTACTGCGGGTTCAGTGAGCTTCCATGGCGTAGTGGTCACTGCGCTTGCCTTGCACGCGGGAGACCCGGGTTCGATTCCCGGCGGGGTCAAAATAATTTAAGGTTTAGAGCTATGTCGTTCAGTAAATAAGGTTTAGAGCTATTCTTCAAATCGATTTCTCTGGATCTAGAAGTTCCTAGCCTCCTCTAGGATACTAGTAGAAGTAAAACTCAATTTATCCTTTCAATTTCCAGACCTCAATCACATCCCCTGTCGAATGCGACCCGCCTTACACCATTAACACAACCACAGTGTACGGTCAAGAGAAGTATCTCGTACTAAAGGAGATACTAGTGAGGGATGAACAATTACCGGTGCTACTGCCCGTGGATGTGGACTGCGATGTAGCGTGTCTCCTGTTTGATTCCAGCGCTCTGCACTCTGTATTTCTTATGGTGGAGATTTTAGCGATCAAAAATTGATCATATCTCAGGATCGGTTTAGATTTTCTTATAGTGTATATTTCTTATGGTGGAGATTTTTTATGCCGTATATTTCTTATGGTGGAGATTTTAGCGATCAAAAATTGATCATATCTCAGGATCGGTTTAGATTTTCGCAAAATCCTTTCTTATTGCACCGATTCCAGCCGAGGCGATACTTTTAAATATATCGCTAGTCTCTATGTGGTAAGTACTGCGGGGTCAGTGAGCTTCCATGGCGTAGTGGTCACTGCGCTTGCCTTGCACGCGGGAGACCCGGGTTCGATTCCCGGCGGGGTCAAAATAATTTGTATCATGCAAACGATTGATTCTGTTGCGGGGCCCACTCAGCCTCACGAGGAAAATGAGTAGCTATGTATAATATAAAAAGCGCATGGCGACCGCTGCCAGCATGGTAGGTAAACATTGGATGCTAGGATTATTGAGATATTTCGAAAATCCTATAATGCTGCAGTGAGCACCAAAGTTGTGATGCAATAACACAAAAAACGGCATTTATTTATTTTTATTTTTTGTGAGGAAAATGAGTAGCTATGTATAATATAAAAAGCGCATGGCGACCGGTGCCAGCATGGTAGGTAAACATTGGATGCTAGGATTATTGAGATACATATTTCGAAAATCCTATAATGCTGCAGTGAGCACCAAAGTTGTGATGCAATAACACAAAAAACGGCATTTATTTATTTTTATTTTTTTCTTTTAATTTTCTCCTCTTCAGAAATATTTCTCCACGTCGAAAATCCCGGTCATGCTTGTGGCAGGCAAGTCTGACATGCCGCGCGCCCGTCAGGACTACCTCATGCAGCCTGACATCTTCTGCGAGACACACAAGCTAAGCCCCGCCCACTCGTTCTCGGCAGCCAATAACGATCGCGAGGTTTTCGTCAAGTTGGCAACCATGGCTGCGTTTCCGTAAGTTATTTTTTCAAGTATGGAATAGAATATACCTTGTTTATCCTGTCCAAATAGGACTTGAAAGTCCCTTTACCCCAGCAGTCTAAACAAAGTCTCGCATATTTTGATGGGGAAGTAACACATGTCATTACAGTCACAATGCATTAAACAAGACCTTTTAGGGTGTATATAACATTTAATTTTGTGTTGACGCACCATAATAAATTGAAATAAAAAAAAGACCTTTTAGGTAGCATTAAGCGCTAGGTCCCAGGTTTGATTTGCGCCCCGGGGTGAACGTTCGTTCTCGGAACAGCTACCTTTCTCCTATCCTGTCTTCCTCCCTACAATTTCGGGAGGATAATACCTCCGTTGTTACAGTTCCCTCTATCAAACTTACGGGTAACTAGCTACCTATGTTTTGTTATCATCTTATGTTTGATTGTTATTTTCTAATGTTTCAGGAGGTTTCACCCCGCTTGGATGCTCTTCTATCCAGATCTTACTAGGTGAGTATCATACCTTGTTATCAGTTCAGTTTACTATGCATTCTCCTTGGAACTCACTAAAGTTAAGCACCGTTGGGCGTGGTTAGTATCCGGACGGGTGACGAATTGGTCAACCGCTTGCTGCTGGCTTTTCTCGACCCCACGCAGGCTGGGTGAGATTTATGTGGGTGTATATAACATTTAATTTTGTGTTGACGCACCATAATAAATTGAAATAAAAAAAAAGACCTTTTAGGTAGCATTAAGCGCTAGGTCCCAGGTTTGATTTGCGCCCCGGGGTGAACGTTCGTTCTCGGAACAGCTACCTTTCTCCTATCCTGTCTTCCTCTCTTCAATTTCGGGAGGATAAGAAGACCTCCATTGTTACAGTTCCCTCTATCAAACTTATGGGTAACTAGCTACCTATGTTTTGTTATCATCTTATGTTTGATTGTTATTTTCTAATGTTTCAGGAGGTTTCACCCCGCTTGGATGCTCATCCTGTCCAAATAGGACTTGGAAGTCCCTTTACCCCAGCAGTCTAAACAAAGTCTCGCATATTTTGATGGGGAAGTAACACATGTTATGACAGTCACAATGCATTAAACAAGACCTTTTAGGGTGTATGTAACATTTAATTTTGTGTTGACGCACCATAATAAATTGAAATATAAAAAAAGACCTTTTAGGTAGCATTAAGCGCTAGGTCCCAGGTTTGATTTGCGCCCCGGGGTGAACGTTCGTTCTCGGAACAGCTACCTTTCTCCTATCCTGTCTTCCTCTCTTCAATTTCGGGGGGAAAATACCTCCGTTGTTACAGTTCCCTCTATCAAACTTACGGGTAACTAGCTACCTATGTTTTGTTATCATCTTATGTTTGATTGTTATTTTCCTTTTCAGTCATACCCTGACACACCCACTGGGCCATCCCTAAATGTTAAAAAAAAAGGTCTCGTTTCTTGTTCAATTAAAATAGCTTTCCTTTTCATCCATGCAAAACAACATACTGTTGGGCTCTTACTATAAGTTTAAAAAAGGGTCTCGTTATCATAGGGCCCTCCGTTAAAGTTAAAAAAAGGGCCTTAATATCAATTGGGCCCCTCTAAACGTTAAAAAAGGGTCTCGTTATCATAGGGCCCTCCGTTAAAGTTAAAAAAGGGCCTTATTATCAATTGGGCCCCTCTAAACGTTAAAAAAGGTTTCACCCCGCTTGGATGCTCTTCTATCCAGATCTTACTAGGTGAGTATCATACCTTGTTATCAGTTCAGTTTACTATGCACTCTCCTTGGAACTCACTGAAGTTAAGCACCGTTGCGCGTGGTTAGTATCCGGACGGGTGACGAATTGGTCAACCGCTTGCTGCTGGCTTTTCTCGACCCCACGCAGGCTGGGTGAGATTTATGTCAGAAGGCGGGTAGCTTGTCGCTGAATGGTGGGTAAAAGCCCTGGAAGGATAAGGTTCGTTCTCGGAACGGCTGGCTTTCTCCTGTCCTGTCTTTCTTCTCTCTTCGATTTCGGGACGATAAGGCCTAAGCAGTTACAGATGTATGCTTGGGTGAAGGGACCCTCTGTCAAAACTCTTGTTGTTAAAAGTGACGATAAACCGATATACTCGTACCTATAAGTTTATATTCTATTTCTGTTCTCAGTCACTTCTATATGTTTAACCTACACGATAACAAGGCCTACCTATGGAAGACCGGGCTTAGTGTAGCTGTAATAACACTGCTTGGAATCATCTTCGCCAAGTTTCTACGACCGCCTAGAAAATAAGAGAACTGCCAAGAAAATTCAAGAAAATGGGAAGTTCTTGAAATTTTTATGCCATGACGCACTTTTTGCCTCTGTATAACTCCAAACACTTTCTTCGGAAATTTTGTTTGTAATCTCTAATTCAAGGTGATGAAACTCAAGGTAAATCCTTCGCAAAGTTTCTATTTGCGCTCAGAAAATAAGAGAACTGCCAAGATCCTTCTTTAACATAAGAAAACGGGAACTTGATTGGCTGTATCTCGAAATTTCGAGACCTAAAATTCACATTCGGAAAATTCTTGGATCTGAAGGTTTTCTGATTGTCACGAATTTTCTGCATATCCTTTTGAGGCCTGAATTTCGAAATGTACATCATAAATATAAACTATTTAAAGCACAAAAAGCTTAAAATTAGTTTTTCAAAATCCACTTGATTCCCGTTGTTTACTCCAGGAATAAAAAGCGTGGTAATTATGAAAATTTTATATTTGGCTCCACATAATAGTTATGTGTTATGTGAAATATAATAATGTATCTCATCTTTAGTTCTAGCTTCCTCTGTTCAAAGTATTATTTATTTACAAACGTAGGCGGGCAGTGGATAGGTATTTCTAATCCTGCAAATAGGTGTAGGGGCAACCAGCCCTAAAAGAATAATTGCCGTGTACGGTTTTGGGTGCTAAGTTTGCCAACATTCCCCCACCTCTACAATGGCTAGAGGAGTTTGGAATATCACACCCCTTTCTCATTAATTTTTAGCGCTACCTTTTATCTCAATAGGGAGTTTTCGCACTGCAAACTTACGTGACGATAATTGAAACATATGACGCAAGTTGGCCAAAACTCGTGTTCGTTCTCGGAACGGCTGGCTTTCTCCTATCCTGTCTTTCTTCTCCCTTCGATTTCGGGACGATAAGACCTAAGCATTTACAGTTGTATGCTTCGGTGAAGGGATCCTCTGTCAAAACTCTTGTTGTTAAAAGTGTAAATGTAAAATGTAAATGCAGTTTCTTTGTGTTACTATGTCACAACTTTGGTGCTCACTGCAGCGTTGTAGGATTTTTCCAATATCTCAATAATCCTAAAATCCAATGTTTACCTACCATGCTGGCACCGGTCGCTATGCGCACATATTACATAGCTACTCATTTTCCTCACGAGGCTGAGTGGGCCCCGCAACAGCCAGTCACGGTATCAATCATTTGCATGATACAAATTTCTTGACCCCGCCGGGAATCGAACCCGGGTCTCCCGCGTGCAAGGCGAGCGCAGTGACCACTACGCCATGGGAGCTGACTTGTTGTTAAAAGTGACGATAAACCCATATACCTATAAGTTTATATTCTATTTCTGTTCGCAGTCACTTCTATATGTTCAACCTTCACGATAACAAGGCCTACCTATGGAAGACGGGGCTTAGTGTAGCTGTAATAACACTACTGGGAATCATCTTCGCCAAGTTTCTACGACCGCCTAGAAAATAAGAGAACTGCCAAGAAAATTCAAGAAAATGGGAAGTTCTTGAAATTTGGGGCTTAGTGTAGCTGTAATAACACTGCTCGGAATCATCTTCGCCAAGTTTCTACGACCGCCTAGAAAATAAGAGAACTGCCAAGAAAATTCAAGAAAATGGGAAGTTCTTGAAATTTTTATGCCATGACGCACTTTCTGCCTCTGTATAACTCCAAGATAGAACACTTTCTTCGGAAATTTTGTTTGTAATCTCTAATCCAAGGTGATGATGAAATTCAAGGTAAATCCTTTGCAAAGTTTCTACGATTGCCCAGAACATAAGAGAACAGCTGCAAAGTTCCTTTTTTTCTTCTTTAACCTGAGAAAATGGGAACGTCTTCGTCTGTATCTCCAAATTTGGAGACCTAAAAGTCACATTCGGAAATATCTTGGATCGGAAGGTTTTCTGGTTGTCACGAATTTTCTGCATATCCTTTTGAGGCCTGAATTTCGAAATGTACATCATAAATATAAACTATTTAAAGCACAAAAAGCTTAGGTTTGTAATCTCTAACTCAAGGTGATGATGAAATTCAAGGTAAATCCTTTACAAAGTCTCTACGATTGCCCAGAACATAAGAGAACAGCTGCAAAGTTCCTTTTTTTCTTCTTTAACCTGAGAAAATGGGAACGTCTTCGTCTGTATCTCCAAATTTGGAGACCTAAAAGTCACATTCGGAAAAATCTTGGATCGGAAGGTTTTCTAGTTGTCACGAATTTTCTGCATATCCTTTTGAGGCCTGAATTTCGAAATGTACATCATAAATATGAACTATTTAAAGCACAAAAAGCTTAAAATTAGTTTTTCAAAATCCACTTGATTCCCGTTGTTCACTCCAGGATTAAAAAGCGTGGTAATTATGAAAATTTTAATATATTTGGCTTCACATAATAGTTATGTGTTATGTGAAATATAATAATGTATCTCATCTTTAGTTCTAGCTTCCTCTGTTCAAAGTATTATTTACAAACGTACGCGGGCAGTGGTTAGATATTAGGTATTTCTAATCCTGCAAATAGGTGTAGGGGCAACCAGCCCTAAAAGAATAATTGCCGTGTACGGTTTTGGGTGCTAAGTTTGCCGCTAGAAATTTTTAATGGATTTAATGACAGAATTCTCACAATGTGAGCTCTTCCATCCAACCAAAGGAGCAGTTGCAAATGGGTAAAAATTATAAATAAATGGTTGATTCCTATGTAAAAAGTTGGGAAAAATCCAAATCCGACTAAGTTTGCTGACATTCCCCCAACTCTACAATAGCTAGAGGAGTTTGGAATATCACACCCCTTTCTCATTAATTTTTAGTGCTACCTTTTATCTCAATAGGGAGTTTTTGCACTGCAAACTTACGTGACGATAATTGAAACATATGACGCAAGTTGGCCAAAACTCGTTTCTGCGCATGTGCAGAGTGCAGAAACGAGTTTTTGTCAAATAACGTTAGTTCAGTTAACGGGACGCTAATTTTTAGTGCTACCTTTTATCTCAATAGTATACACCAGTGCTACTTTGGCATTTCAAATTTTAGATCTTATTAAGGTTTATTGTAAATATACAAAAAGGTATTTTGTTTCTAAATATTAATACCTGAAGTTCTTTTTAGCTAATTTCCCTTTAGGGATGAGTTCTTCGTTTTTCTTATGTCTATTTTATTTTTGGGCGCTGGGGCAGCTGATAAGTAGAAGGGAATTACTTTGATATCAAGCTTTTCCTGGATCACTGAAGTTAAGCAACTTAGCGCGTGGTTGGTATCCGGATGGGTGACCATCTGGGCAATCGCGAGTTGCTGGCTTTTGTCGAGCCCCACTCAGACTGGGTCAAGTTAATGTGAGGAGGCGGGTTGCTTGTCGTCGAATGAAGGGTAAAACCCTCGTAACTAAAAATCTTAGCTACAGTTCCCTCTATCAAACCCTCTCGACTAGTAAGCACCAAGTCGCGGGTTCGATTCCCGCCCGGGCCGGATTTTATCCTAAACAGATAAGGAACTACTCTAATCGGAACGATAATACCTTTGCAGTTACAGTTCCCTCTGTCAATCCTCTTGAAAAATAATAATAATAACTAAATAAAACACCTAATAATGAAAGAAAGAAACTTCAAAATAATTAAAAAGAATGTTGTAGTTGGTATATTCCTTTTTGGTAAATAACTAAATAAATACACAGAATACATAAAAAACTTAAATCAAACATGCCTAGGATTAAATTAACAACTAGATGAACTTGACTAAAAAAAAATAGAAAGTAATTTTAATTAATGGAAATGATAAAGACACAGGGTTTATACGGGGAACAACATTTTGGTGGTGCTAGACCTGGGTGTCGATCCCAGAGAGAAAAAAAAAAACTAAAAAAAAAAAAAAAAAAAAAAACCATTAAAAAAAAAAAAAAAAAAAAAAAAAAAAAGGGAAAAAAAAAAAAAAAAAAAAAAAAAAAAAAAAAAAAATCGGAGTGGAAAATAAAATATTAACCTGTATAAACCCTGGGGAAAAAAGATAGGCTTGGGAAGAGACTTTACAACCCTTAAGGTGTGTCCAAACATAGTCGAAGGCCGTCGACCATGTGTGGACGCACCTTAAGGGCTAGGGGTACTTAAAAGCTACGCGTACAGTCCACTTCAACTGGGAAGTCCGATGACCTTTGGGTGCGCACTCGTCAAAAAATAGCTCGTTGATTAACAAGTAAGCATGTGAATAGTTGATCACATGGGATTTTTCACGCCGAATCGAATGGTGAAACTTTTAGAACTGTCCGACTTACAGTTGAGAAGTTGCGGTTCCCCTCCATGCGCTTCCATCGGATTTCCCAGTTGACGTGGACTGTACAACAGTAAATTTCCAAGTTACATTTTTGTACAAGATAATTTGGCGGGGGACCACCACAATCGGAGTAAGTTTAACTCGGTACAAAAAAAAGTCCACTTTGAGACTTGGGTCTAGGGCCTAGGGGCAAGAAGCCCTAAAAGATAAGTTAAGCTTTCACGAATCTAGTTTAGTAACGTTAAACCCCCTCCCTAAAAAGAGAGAGAGAGAGAGAGAGAGAGAGAGAGAGAGAGAGAGAGAGAGAGAGAGAGAGAGAGAGAGAGAGAGAGAAAGAGAGAAAGAGAGAGAGAAAGAGAGAGAGAAAGAGAGAAAGAGAGAGAGAAAGAGAGAGAGAAAGAGAGAAAGAGAGAGAGAAAGAGAGAGAGAAAGAGAGAAAGAGAGAGAGAAAGAGAGAGAGAAAGAGAGAAAGAGAGAGAGAGAGAGAGAGAGAGAGAGAAAGGATTTTTTAAAAAGCTCAATCTTACGAGTTTAAACGAAATTTAAACTTGTGATCCCAGCCATGTATAAAATTAAAAAATAAAGTTATAATACACCGATAGTGGCCTAATATAAACATGAATTCGAAGGGGGACAGGAGGTAATGCATACGACATTAAATTTATCTAATTTCAGTCTGCGTTCAATTTCTTTTCAGCCAGCCTAGTTAGCTTAGTTGGTAGTGCGTCTGCCTTGTAAGCGCTAGGCCGCGGGTTCAATTCCCGCTCGGGGCGGATTTTATCCTGATGGGATAATGTTCGTTCTCGGAACGGCTGGCTTTCTCCTATCCTGTCTTATTTTATCCTAATGGGATAATGTTCGTTCTCGGAACGGCTGGCTCTCTCTCTCTCTCTCCTATCCTGTCTTCCTTCTCTTTTCGATCTCGGGACGATAAGACCATAGCAGCTACAGTTCCCTCTGTCAAACCTCTTAAAAGAAAAAAGAAAATCTTCTCGGAGTTAACATTATCCCTTCGCTTAAAAAAAAAAAAAAAAAAAAACTAGTATAGCTCCGCTCTACTGTAGTAATAGAAAGTAAAAAAGTGGCTGAAATTTGAATAGGTAGCTAAACCCCGAACGAAATCAAAGGCTCTCTTTTACCTCTGAAGCTTAAAATCTTTACTTAATCCACATAAGTATTTCAGGCCTGCCATATAATATTCCCACTAAAATATGATAACAATTAAAAGAGTCTTTTTTTAGTCCAAAAAGCCCTATCTAAACATTTAGAAGGGACTCATTTCGATAATAAGCCCTGATCGATTTTTGAAACCCTCTTTCACGCTTTTCCCGGGGACATACTTTGGAAAATTCTGAACGTAAAAAAAAGATATACCTACTTAAATAATAAAAATTAAATAAATAAAACCCTCATTAAAACAACTTTCCTTTTCAGTGATACCCTAACACACCCACTGGGCCATCCCTAAATGTTAAGAAAAAGGTCTCGTTTCTTGTTCAATTAAAATAGCTTTCCTTTTCATCCATGCAAAACAACACACTGTTGGGCCCTTACTATAAGTTAAAAAAAAGGGGTCTCGTTATCATAGGACGCTCCGTTAAAGTTAAAAAAAAGGGCCTTATTATCAATTGGGCCCCTCTAAACGTTAAAAAAGGGTCTCATTTCTGGCTGAATTAAAATAGCTTTCCTTTTTCATCTACTACATCCGTTGGGCCCTAAAAAGGCCTTATTACCAATTGGGCCATTTCTAAACGTTAAAAAAAGGGGCTCGTTTCCGGCTCAGTAAACAAACAGGATGTAAAACAGACACAGGGCAGCAAAGATAAGGAAGAACTTAGAAAACATGTCCTGAATTTCCACGTTGGCATCGAACCGGGCCCCACCGTGTGCGTGGGCCTCGCCAGGGCGCCCCCGGGGCCCCCCAGCACTGAATAGGCCCACGGGCGATGTGTACCCGTAGTCGGCCCCCCAGAATCCATTGCCTGCAACGAGAGAAAAATAATAGAATAGAATATACCCTGCTTATACTGGCAGAGTTTGTTGTGTATGATGGTGGTTTCGAACTAGTGTATTTCGGTTTTCCAATATCCAATATTGGCTAGAGTGAATTGATTCAATCTTCAGTCTTGATTTTCACTCTGGTGAGTCTACACCCTACAATTTCGGGAGGATAATACCTCCGTTGTTACAGTTCCCTCTATCAAACTTACGGGTAACTAGCTACCTATGTTTTGTTATCATCTTATGTTTGATTGTTATTTTCTAATGTTTCAGGAGGTTTCACCCCG